>NC_070584.1:28937419-29237419 GCF_027409825.1 Scomber japonicus | reverse complement strand
GACACGTCTGCTGCGGGATAGTAAGTTAGCTTTAGTTTGATAGCAACATTTATTTCTCTGATAGTACAGGTCGCTAGCCTGGCTAACACTAGACCGCATCTCAATCACATGTGAGATTATTGTGATAGCAAACCTGTGTTTATATGTCTTCATGACTTTAAATACTTTTGAAAGTAGTGGACAAGCACCAGATACACAGCGAGCAACCACTCACAGCAGCTACGTTGTGATTACGTTAGCACGATGCTAACGTTAGCTGCGAAGCTAACGTGCAGAGCGTCAAACAGCTGTAGCAACAACTCTGCTACTTTACAGCTAACATCACAACAACAACATCCTGACTAACTAGACAGTGAGCTAGGTCAGCAGGTAATGTTACAGTTTATTTGAAGCAGCGCTGATGTTACTCACCTGTCCGGTAGATCAGCGTCCGCCTTCACTCTCCTCTCCTCCTTCGTGTCTCCGTCTGCCTCTCCACCGGTCCCTCCGTCGTGTCTCCGTCTGCCTCTCCACCGGTCCCTCCGTCGTGTCTCCGTCTGCCTCTCCACCGGTCCATTCGTCGGGTCTCGGTCTGTCCCTTGTCAGTCCCTCCGCCTTTAGAAAACCACATTAATGTGTCCGCGGGTCATTGTCTGGTCAAAGTCCTTCTTTTATATTAAATGTTCTTCTAACTTTCTCCTCTCTGGATATTTCTTGGTCACCTCTCCTTCTCCACTGTTTGTACCATAGACTGTACCTGACGTTTCTCACTCCGACTGCGTCACTACGTAACACCACGTAACACCACGTAACCTCCCCCCGCCCCAATCTGACCGTGAACGTGCATGAACGCTCCCTGTCTCTGATTGGCCAAGCAATGTTGCTCGCTCTGAGCCACATGTTTATCTTCTGACTCTCAGAGCCAGGCTGTGTATTGAGATTGAAACCGGACTTTTTTTCAGCGTGCACTTAGAAGGGACAGCAAGTGGATAGTGAGGAGAGATTCGGTGATTTTGACAAAAAATGTATTGGATTATTATTGTTTACTACCCCTTTAATTGCAAACAATCATATATGTAGGCTATACATGTCCATGTTTGCTTTTGAAAAACCCCAAATGATGATATTTTAACTCAAACACATTACTTTTTTTTTTGGCACATGGCTTAAACATTGAATAGAAATATTTTACGGTGGCATTAGAAATCAATAAATAGTTTTATTTTCAAAATCTTCAGACATTTTTCCAATATCTCCATTGTTTATTGAACGTAAGTCCATCAATTAGCCTGAAATGTGACCAGACCAGTTTACGTGTAACAGTTAACATTTGATAATTTAACATACACCTATCCAATAATGCTGAATAAAAGGCAAATGTCCTTTTCTCTGAGCTTCAATTTGGAAATGTAGTGACAGTGCAAACTGTCAGGGAGTGTTTTCATTTTAAAAGTAACTTGGGACATTGCAATATTACTGCCATTAAAATGTAACCTGTTACGTTATAGTGTCTACTCAGATAAATAACTTTTGTATAACCAATTTCCATTTGTTGTTATTAATTTACAACTAACATAACCAATGTCATAGCATGGAGAGATTATCATATGAATCAAATAAACTATAGAAAACACCATTCATCCATTTCCACAGTAGAGAAAGAGCTGAATAAATGTCAGGAAATAAACTTATTGAAGGCCAGTAGATGAATATCACATTGAGTGCTGAAAAGTCTTGCAAGTTTAATTTACCACAAACTTGAAAAGATATAAATACCATATTTCAGCTAAAGTTTTCAGCAAAGTTAAGAGTCAGCCAGCACAAACGCCACTGCACTTGTGGTCAGAGGGGGTATTACATCCATAGATATTTAAAAATTGAACTGAACTGAAAACTCAGGTACTGCTCTCAGGTACTATGCCTTGAAATCTAATTCTAATTCTAATGTGGCTTTTTGGGGGGATAGGGTTAGTGATTATAGTGCTTTTTAAACTGAATGACTTTAATACCTGCAGGTGATCGGAAACCACTTGTAAGTAAGTGAATATTTGGATTTAACTCATCATTCACACAGTCAAACACATTACTAACATGCTTCAACAAAACCCTGCTGTTATCCATCTGGGACTGTTCTGTATTTCCACTTGTGAAAGTTGGAGAACCAACACACACATTTAGAAGAAAAGAAGCCATAAGCAGTCATGTATCTAGACTGTACAGAGATCCAACATTACCCCACAAGCAAGCACTTGGCGATGACGGGAAGACAACCTGCAGAATCGGGCTCTGGGTGGGCGGCCATCTGCCTTGACCGGTTTGGTTCAGAGAGAGAAAGAGACAGTGAGAGGGGAGATGGAGAGAGACAACCACAAAACTACAGGATCAACAGTGATCATTTTCCTCTTTTTTCTTCAAGTACACAGAAGTAAAGATATTGGTACAACAGACAATATTATAGTAAACATCTCAAAACTATATGGCACTGTCCTTGTGTACATTTGCCCACACACTGCTAGATATTACAGTCGATAAATAAAAAAAACACCAGTTCTTAATAATATTGATTAACATGAACTTATATGTCTTGTGTTGGGATGCTGCATCTTCAGAGTCACTTTAAGAGGTATTGTTAGACTTGGGTTCTCACTGATGATCATCTTGTGTTTCATCGGGACTGCTCCTGTCTTCATTTGCATCATCACATCATTCATAGTCTAAATTATTCACCTGAGTTCTGGTGTGTGAAAGACAAAGTTCCTACAGATGAAGCTGCCTAGAATTGGAGATTGGTCCATAACAGGACCTTGCTCATTTAAATGAAATGAATGCTGCAGTTTTGAGTGGTTGGTATTGTATATATTTTTAGAGGATGAAGTAGAAAATTGCAAGATGGGTAAGGGTTAGCAAGATGAAATGTGACTACAAGCTTTGGATGGGATTGCTTATTTCTCTACTACTATCACTTGGGCAGTCAGATTTGGCCTGACAAAGTTATGGTTTCCATTTCTAAAATACAAAGAAAAGAAAATATTAAAAGCAAAGACATGTTTACAGAAAAAGAGCAGTTAGCTTCAGCAGAAACACAACTTGAGGAGGATGAGTTGAGTCCAGGTTTCTTCTGATAATGATTTAGTCCTTTTCATGAAGCCTGTAAATCATAACTGGAAGAAACAGGAGAGAAAAAAAAGTGGGACAACTTTTTGGATTAATATTAAACAGACAAGTATAGGCTTACACATTGACATTCTCAGTGTTGGGGAGTTTGGGAAGATATTAAAAGGTAATTGCAAACCAGTCTAAAATCATTATGAGTAGCAACAGAATTTCAGAAGTCCTGGTTTCTTCTATCAGTGATCCAGTCCTGTTTAGTGGACGGTAACTCATAGCCAGAAGTAACAGAAGAGAAAAAAAGTTAGATAGGTTTTGGATTAATATTAGACAAGTATTGGCTTATACATTGGAATTCCCAATGTTGGGAAGTGTGTTTGGGAGGATATTGAAATATTATTACAAAATAATGATATTTTGCTGTTAACTGAAAAGGGAGGCTGGTTGGGCAAAGTTACTGAATCTCCCTCTAGATGGCCTCCCACCAGACCCCTACCCCTTACCCCCCTTCACTGGACAATCAGGACCAACCTCTGTAGCCAAAGAACAGATAAAACACAGCTCACTTTGAAATCTGTCGTAATTTTGCAACAGCAACATATAAAGAGGAACCCATACCTGAGGGTTAGTTTTAACATAAAGATGGTGGAGGTCTAGGTAACCACACCTTCCACCAACCACTGGACCCAGAGCGCCCCTCCCTAAACTACCAAAACAGTGCATAAACTAAACTAACATACAAAGCTGCAAAAACTGGACTAACTTGCATCCATCCTCAAAAGAGATCAACACAAATGCAAGGATGCTGATATAACAACACACTAAACTAGACCATGTGAGATTATAATTGCAATAACAACCTTTTTAACCCATAAGTGGAGAAAACAGAATAGAGGGCAGTAACTCAATTAGGGTGAATTTGGAAGCCTGAACCATGACTGATGTCTTTCTACTGCCTCCTTTTTTTGTCAGGTGTGATACACTGTGGTCACACAGGTCCTCCGGCATCGGTGTCTGCTTCAGCACTTCCTGATATTGATCTGATTATTTTGCAATGTGGTCAGATAACAGATCAAGGTGGGTGTCAACATCACCCACAATAGTTTTATATCAAGACGTGGACATATCAACATATTGAAAATGCACCCACCCATAAAATTCATGCAGCAATGATATTTATCAAAAATAACTCAGCAGAAGTGGGACTGTGTTTGAGAGAGAGCACAGTGTAATCTCTGTGCCTTGTACTTAAGATATAAGATGCCATACCTAAGCTTGCCATCCTGAGTGTGTGCATGCAGTCGTGACATGTGAAAAACAATCCTTATACTTACATTTATTCATAACTTCTAATAGAATTATCTCTAAGAAACCATGTCATTTATATTTAAAAAAAAATACATTTATAAGTTACAGTGAGCTGTAGTTTGTATTTTGTGTTAAACCCAGAGCACAGTACTGTTTATTACTGAGTCTAAAAGGGGCTCAGATGGTTGTAGCTGAGGCAGAGTGAGCCTGGCTGTCAGAGCTAGTTGCATACTCTCTCTACACTGAACACTCACTACTTCAAATCACCTGCTCATGTGATACTCTCCTGTAATCTTTGAGGTGGACTTCAGATGAAGAGGGACTGCTTGTTCCCTTTGGCTATTAGAGAGGAAGTGGTGGTTGCAGCTGACACAAGGCACTGGACAACTTACAGTATTTCATTTCCCAATTAAAGATAATTAAAGGACTCCTTTGCATTTCTGCTAAAAGACATTTGGTTCTACTAGTCCATGGACTCAGAAAATACTTTTTTCAAGTTTTAAGGGCAACATAATACATCTCCAGGTTGAACCAATAATTGATAATGTTATTAAGCCAATTATTTGAGGATACTGATTTGTTACCAAACCAGGGCTCTGTTTCTTATGCTTCTCTACCTATCCATTTCATTTTTATGGAGGTGTAAGTTTCCTTTAATTTCATGCCTATAGGAAGTAGGATAAGGACACTCTGTGATTATCTTAATTATAATAAGTATAGCCTCAGTCCAACAATTCATACAAATAACTGGATATAGATAGTAAACTGCCACCAGACCCTAAATAAATGATCCTTAGTTGTTGAAATGATTTCAGTACTTATTATTATAGTAAGCTGAAGCAGTGATTACAACTCGTTGAAAAACATGTAGAAATAGATGGCATTCATTTTGATTTGGCAGGTTGTGGAGACTGGAGCAGGAGCCTAATGCAGGGGTTTGTGATACCCATGTCCCACCCCTAGAACCCCCACACTCTTAAAATCGCTGCTCCACCTCATACTTATTGTGTTCACCATTTGCTATCCCATCCACAGATCAGATAATGTAAATTGCTTTCTCACGTCCACTTCAGCCTGCAAGTCTGTCACTGCAAATGCCAGTTGCTTATTTATTTGCTCTACTTTTTCAGCATGTTCACTTGCTGTAATTCCTTCTATTACATTCACTGCTCTGATTTATTATCTGATTATCTGCCGCTGCAAAAAGTCCAAGCTAGTTTAGCTGTTAGATGCCATACTGACATGAATAGTATAACTCACTGCAGACAAGTTACACTGCAGTTTACTGGAAGAGGATTTTGACTGTCTAGTTTAGTGAACCCAATATTCACATGACACACACAGCAAATGCTCAGTAGTTTCAGTAATTCCTGCTTAGTATTA
This sequence comes from Scomber japonicus, assembly GCF_027409825.1. NCBI lineage: Eukaryota > Metazoa > Chordata > Actinopteri > Scombriformes > Scombridae > Scomber > Scomber japonicus. The sequence continues at coordinate 29,231,641 of NC_070584.1, read as the reverse complement.
ATTGTCAGATCATGATATGAAGCTGATAAATAAGTTTAGATCAGTACAGTGAATGAGAAATTATACCTTTCCGAAGATACACACAAATTCTATCTGTGAATCTACATAATGAAGGTTGTCATGGGTAACCATATAGGATGATGCAAACACCCTCCAAACCAAGATAATGTTATTTGAATTAGCTCCTGTTGTGAGACTAGTAAGAAGATTAGCAGTTTTATATCTTTTTCCACTAAATCCTGATGTGGCTCTTTAGCTGCTAAATTCTCCAATATCTTCAACAGATTGTCATTAACTTTTTGGTGCTGGGCAGGTACAGACATGGGAACAGTGTAGAGCATTACAGTAAAACCAAATCAACAAACTCAAAGATGTTAAATGGCTTTGTAGAGCTGTGGGGAACCATAGAGTCAGGTGATGTGTTTCTGTAGGTTTGTAACTATAACCAACCCCTTTTTCAAGTTAAACATATGTATGATCCATTTGTCATATGAGAGTCTTGACTTGTGCAGTTTTAATTTTTAAGAGGAAATATCGATTCTCACTTATTCTCACTTATATGTAATCATGAGAGAAATCTATCCATTGAACAATCTGATATCTAGTATTAAATGTAGATTCCAATATAAGCTACGATGTGACTTGACATTAATTTTATCCTCCACTGGAATTGGAAATATGCCAAAGTGTGGTGGACTTCCAGTTTTTTAATAGAATTACAATATGTGATTGATTTATATCAGGTATTTAAAAAAAAAAAGCAATTTATTTTTAAGAGAGAAACCATTTATCATCTATTGAAGTGAAGTAATACGGGTGAGATTTTTAAAGGATTTTAAAATAACTCACTAAGTTTACACTGACAGGGATGCACCTCTATCATTAACACAATACTGAATGGACGTTTCACACAGGGCTCCTGTGGAGGATGTTTTAGTGTGGGGGGAGAGTCACTCGACCATCCTCTGGAGTATAAAAGTAAGCCCATTTACGGATGTACTCCTTTGACCCCCTCATCAAATGCCACTCTCTCTCAGTTCTCTGTCCTCTCTTTTCACCCATGCGGTTCTCAACAGCTAGGCCCCCTTTATTATTTTGAATTGCCCTCAGGCTCATTTAAGAGAATCTAGGAAATATGCTTCCTTCAAGTTCATCAAATCCATTTGAAGATACATTTGAGGATGATGACAGTGGCAGAGATAAGAGGTCTAATCTGAGCTGCTGGTGTAGATAGGTTGATTCCAGCCAGCATCTATTCATTTATAAAGCCGGCACTGGCTGATGTCTTTCACCTGACCATATTCCAGACCTCTATTTGAAAATGACTACAGGGGCAGATGGGTTCTCTCTCTATCCTTCTCTGCTGTCTATTCTCTCCTCCATTACCTCACTGAAATGGATTCAGTTGATCTGTTATATTTCAGCTTGGTGTCTCCATCAAGAATAACTGTCCTCCACAAGATAGATTTTGTTTTGGAGTTGCTCCATTTTCTTTTGATGAAATGCAATGACACCGTGGTAATATTATTAAATTGCACACTCGTTAAGAAATCGGAGCACCACCCTTCAGTTAAAGGGAAATATAGAAACCAAATTAAACAGTCTCATAACCAGGAGTTGTGATTCTATCCAATACAGGTACCTCTTTTAACCTTCCTGTCATTCTCCCGGGTCAAATTGACCCCGTCTGTTTTGACTGTTCCTTCTTTCCTCCCTTCCTTCCTTCCTTCCTTCCTTCCTTCTGTCCTTCCTCCCTCCCTTCTTCTCTCTTTCTTTTCTTCCTCTCTCTTTCCTCCTTTCCTTCTTTCCTTCCTTCCTTCCTCTTTTCCTTTCTCCCTCCTACTTTCCTTCCTTCTTTCCTCCCTCCCTCCTACCTTTCTTCCTTCCTCCCTTCCTTCTTTCCTCCCTCCTTTCCTTCCTTCTTCCTCCTTTCCTTCCTTCCTCCCTCCCTCCTTCCCTTCCTTCTTCCTCCCTTCTTCCTTCCTTCCTTGACTCGAGGACAACAGGAGGGTTAAAGAACACACACAGACAACATCCTGCTGATAAATTAGGACATTTATTTGTAGCTAAATGTCTATCAATAACTGAATGAATGAGTCATTAATAAGCAGTACATAATGGAAGAAAGGAATCAAACAGAGGAATAGAAGATATTTAAACGGTGAGATAAACTGATCACTGAGTTGAAGTGAACTCAAGTATATGACTCAGAGTTATCAAATTACAATGGGAAGGGAAATAATCTACTTATCTAAAAGCATTTGTACTATTCCACATCAGCTCATGTCATGGAACGATGTGAAATTTGACTACTTGTTGGTGCATCGTGCAGAGATGAATCCCTTTCAGATGATTCTTAAGGTAGTTGTGCACTGCTGAGTTTGCTTATGTGGCCTATCAGCGAGGTGCAAGCCTGTTTGCCTGCAGGGTTCTGTCGCGGGGGCGGGAGGGCGTGGTGGAGGCACAGCTCCCAGGCTACTCTGCGGGATGCCGTTGCCATGCAAGGTGGGATTAACAGTGGGGTCTCCTTACACAGCCTCTGTTGAATGTCAAATAGAGCTGTCTTCTACCCTAACTTTACTCAACCACACTCATCGAGTAGTCTTGAGAGATATTCTGTTGGCTGGATGGGAAAAAAAATGTGAGACAAGAGAAACAGTTCCTTCAGGTGCTAGCTGAAGTGTGTTCAGAAAATGTTTGCGTGCATGCTGTAGGTGAGGAGGAAAGATGAATAGATTAGAAAAAGAAAGATAAAGTAGAGCAGAGTCTTGGTGAGCTTAGATGAAGAAAGATGGCCGTCAGTTTCTTTTATCAACAAGTAACACATTTTGGGGTTAAGGGCGTGACGATGTTGCTTCGTGCCTAAACCTCTAATGGATATCCCTTCCTTTGTTCTTAAGAGAAAACATGGCTTGGAACTTATGGATGCTTATTTACACTGACTAAAAATGACTGCTCATGTTCTAGGCAATAATTATTAGTTATTATCATCCCTAGAATTATTATTTATTGGGATATTGATTCAGTTGAGTTTTACACACAAAATCGATATACTTCAGTGTATCAGTATGTGCAATCAATCAAGATTCTTAACATAAAATTGTACATGGTTATTTATTACATCAAATATTCAGAAAACACGTGAGCAGCTCTTACACTTTGACAGAGTTGATCACATAAAAACAAAATATAAAAGAAAGAGTGCAGCCTTATGGATCATACTTGTATGCTTAATGTTCAAAGATCCCATTATCAATAATCACTGGATGGCAGTGTTGCCACGCAGGGAAGACTTTATTAAATCTGAATTTAATCAATTTCTTAATTTTATATCGTACTGACATCAGAATTAAACCACCTCATGGGAAAACTTGTGTTAAGTACTATTATCTGGCTTACTGAATGATAAGACAATTCATTCAAATTAAATCAGACTTGTCTAGAAGAAGGACAATAACAGTTTTCATTCAACTCATGAATGCACTCTCAAATTTATGGCAGATCTAGCAGTGTCTTATCTTCAACACATCCACTTCAGGGGTGAGAGAGAGGAAGAAAGTGTGTATGTGTGTGTATGTGTGTGTATGTGAGTAAGACAGAGGTAGTGAGAGAGACACCCAAGGGGTCATTTAAGTTTCTTCACATCCTGTTGTTAATTTTATCTTGTCAGGCATCTGTCTCTCAGGAGGTTGAAAGCACTGATACTTTGTCTGGCCAGTGTCTTCTGTCACATCCGCTGTGATCGATGAAAAGCTGCTTCTGCTGGTCTGAATGTTTGTGAGACACTTACGTCGGTGTCTGCTGGACGTCCGGTAGAAATCAGAAACAAAACAAAGTTGTCCACAATCGCATATCACATGTGACAAGTAAGTAAACACTGGCATAAAATAAGAAGCTGTGTTTATGACAGTTGTAATTTGATGGCATTCATATACCGTTACATCTCATGTGATTTCAAAGAGTCGACTCTATTATGATTGAAGGCTCAGACATGGACCGGGAGTGATTTGTAGATGGGAACATGCAGCCTCTGGACATATTTTGTTTCCTGTCAATTACTGTCTGAGCACCAGCTGTGATTTATGTAAAGCAATTTGTGTGAATAACACTGGAGCTGGCAGTTAGCTGTTTGTTTGTGCTCCCAGAAGACATGCTAAGTATTTTACACTTGCGTTAGAATCACAATTCCATGAATTCTCTGTGTGTGAGAGGTGTGAGACCAAGATAAAAAATATAGCTGTGTGCAATTATATGATGTTCAGGCTGTGCACATCATGATGCAGGGTTTGGTTTTGAAGTTAAAAAGGCCTCCAGACATCTACCACAATACCTGGCAGAATGCTGTACCGTCTCTTTGTTCATTGACTTCTTTGAGCTAACAAGGACAGTGCTGAGGAAGAGAGAATTTGTAAGATAACAGAATGAGCTGAGGCTCATTGCTCTTATAATTTTCACCTAAAATACTTTTTTTCCAGGCTGGTTGAAATCCTTTAGTACTACAATATTTTACTTTGTGTTTTATGTTCCCCCGGTCTGAAATGTATTTGTGATTGCTGCGGCAAGAAGACACTGACCACAATAGTTTACAAAATACAAGGTCAGAATGATCAACGGAAAATATGTATGAACTGCTGATTCAACCAAAATTAAAACCACTGTATTTACCTAAAAGTATTTTGATTATAAATGTAATTATTGTTCCAATATTTGCATAATTGATAAAATAAGACACATTGGCTAATGACTCTTAGGTTGTTCTTGTACAACTTTGCTTTAAAGGTGCAATGTGTAGGATTTAGTGGTATCTAGCAATGAACTTGCAGATTGCAACCAACTGAGTAGTCTCATTCTGCCCTTCCAAGCATGTAGGAGAACTTATGGTGGCCACAACTTTTGAAAAACATGAAAGGTCCTCTTTAAAGCCAGTATCATTCTAACATAACGAAAACACAACAATTCTTATTTCTATGTGAGTAATCACTAAATAAAACATACTTGTAAATATTATATTATATAGTTGGGATGGCAACATGCTCCCAATAACAATGTTTATATGCTAATGTTTAGCAGGCACAATATTCACCATCTTAGCATGTTGGTAACATTTGTTAGTCAGCACTATGATGAAAACACAACTGAGGGTAGTATTTGATCATAAACCAAACTTATTATTACAATTACATTTCATCCTGAGGTCTGTATCAAATGCCATGACAATTGACCCGATAGTTATGGAGATATTTCAATTTGAACACCCACCAAAGTAATCAGCATACATCATCTGGTAACTATGATTGTCTTTATAACATTTTGTGCCAATCCATCCAGTATAGATCAAAAGTCAGGGGATTACCATAGTTGTTTTTCTCCTTTGGGGAACTTGAACATCTGTGACAAATTTCACCATCCTCTTCTCCTAGAGCCATACCTCTAACCTGGGAAATGAAAATAATGGGTACAGTTTAATGTGTGCAAGTGTTCACTGGAAAGCTTGGAGTTAAATTATGTAATATATATATTCATCTTTTTTTAATGCTAAAATGCTGAGGAAACCAGTTCCACCCTGTCTTTCCCTCCCTGTAGCATTTGTAAGTACTATATATTTGCAGCAGACCAGCACTCTGTAATTAAGTGAAGTAGGAGGATTGTGACGGACTAACCAGGTCCCTAAAATACTTTAAGACATCGATATGCCTCGGTTTAATTCTATGTTTAAAATTGATCTGCCGTGGTTTCAAAGTGGCTCTGCTCCCTGTGTGCAGCAGGCCAGCTGGTGTTGGAGGACTTCTTGAGGACAGAATCCAATGAGGAGAACTTTCTATTTTGGTTGGCCTGTGAGGACTACATGGAAATTGCCATTGAGACAGGAAAGGCGGTTTCTGCCCAAAGGAACTACACAAGTTGATGCGCCTCGACAGGTACGGCTTTGTGAGTGAATTAAATCAGACTTATATAACTTTACATCAGCTTCAATTGCCGGCTTGGTTTTTGTGACTGTCACTCCTCCAGAGTTTCGCCTACTTTTACTATGAAATGCATTGATGTTTATAGGTCGTCTTTTCTGTCTCTGTTGCTCAGTGTTCCACATTTTTCAATGTAATGCTTTAACAAACAGTGTTCTCTCTGTGAACAAACATAATAATGTAAATATATCTCCAAACACAAATAATGCATGAGTGAAATAGAAGTTGATTTCAGAAAACAGATACACATTGATTCTGTGATGAGAAAAGAAATCATTGAAAATATCTTCCAGCCACGGCGAAATTGCTTTGACAGTGCATAGACTGATATGCGGTCTGATGGAAAAGGACTGTTATCCACAATTTCTGAAATCAGAAATCTACCAAGCTCTCCTGGAACAGACTGAACAGCAATGAAAGCAACATGAAGAAAAAATAAAGCTTGTCTTATCCCTCTCTGAATGATTGATTCTGCACTTCAGCCTATTCTCCTTGGAATCTCCATTTAAACCAAAAGGACTTGTCTATCAGAGGAAGCAGAAGTGAAAGGAGATATAAAGCTTCTGGTATGAGGACTGACAGGATTTAAAGGCTGAACATGATTTAAATAATGTATTAAGCAGCATTTTTAGGTACTTTTTTTTGTTTGGATTATACAAAAATGATTGAAATTCAGATATTATGTGTTGAAAGACAGACATTTGACACTTTTTGATCATTTGTACAAAACAAATAAGTCATTTTAAATTGAATAAGTAAATTCATTAAATTCATTCATTTTAGTTTTGGAAGAGTTAATTTTACGAAAAATCAGTCCTGGTCAGCCCAAACATAATTAAAAGAAAAACCAACACTCCTTTGTGATTCGACACCCATGCAGTTTTGGTTATTGTTTGATGCACATCACTTGAAACTATATGATGGCAACTTTAAAGCTATGTATGGTCCCTCCTGTTTAGATTATTACTCCTAAAGCTAAAGCTGATTATGATGGCTGTATGTGTGAGCATGTGTGTATGTGTGTGTATTTCTATTTTAATTTATGAGTGCCAAATGTCCATGCAAGGATAGACAAATAGGGTAAAGACATAAGAACATTTGCTAGCTCGTATTTCCTCAGGCTTACTTGTAGAAATCCACAAACAAGTTTTGTGGATTTGAACATTTGGTGCTGAAGTCTGTAAATAGGGTACAGATGCAAATGATGCCCATCATAAGGGAGATGTTGCACAACAAACTGTCTGAGCTGAATAACTTTATGTATATAAACTTTTAACAAGTGAGAGACAGAGCAAAATCAGGATACTCAGATTGTAATATTACAGCAAAACATGAATGCCATACAAAAGCAAGAGAAAAATGAAGATAACGTTAAGGTAAAGAAGACAGATGCAGAAACACAGCAGAGAGAGGACAGACGGATGATGAAAAATACAGGTGGTAAAAGTAAAAATGTAAAAACATTAAATCATGTAAATGTAAATGAACAAGAAAGCAAATCTATACAAAAAATGAGGTTTTAAGAAGTGATTTAAAAGAATTCACTGATTCTGCAAGCCTTATCTCCTCAGGCAGGTTGTTCCAAAGCTGAGGGGCCCTGATGGCAAAAGCACAGTTAGATTTAAGCCTCGACTTAAGAACAGCCAGAAGGGCCCCACGTGAGGATCTAAGGCTCATATGGGGTCATCATATCGGTTATATCGGCTTGGTGCCAGACCCAGACGTGCTTTAAAACTGATCAATAGAATGTGATGTTGGAACCGGTAAAAAGCATAGCTGCTGCATGTTAGTTGGAGCTGAAAGAGTGACTTTTGGTTTAAGCCAGAAAGGAGGTATTCATAGTTGTCAAGTCTAGGGAATATACAGTAAGTGCATGAATTACTTTTCCCAGGTCAGATTTGAGAGCGTAGGTTTCATTCTGGAGATCTTTCTTATTTGAAGGAAGCAACTTGGTTCAAAGACAAGGGACCAAGGCCACTATCAATGAGACTGATAGGGGTTTGGGGGGCTGAACAATATGATTTCTGATTTTGAGTAATGAAGTTGAAGAATCTATAATAGCAGCTAGGTTTTTTGGGGTCTCAGGGGAGGGTATATATGTGTGTCATCTGCATAGTAATGAACAGAAAGATTGTGACTTTGAATTATTTGGCCTTGTGGAAGCATGTAGATAGAAAACACCTAGACCTAGACCTGGACCTAGATGTAAACCTTGTGGTACTCCAAGGGTGAGGTTTAGAAGATGAGTTACTACCTATGATTACCGAACCCGGATCTTTCAACAAAAAAAGAAAGTGAGAATAAAACCAACTGAGTGCATTGTCCTTGATGCAAACACAGTATTTAAGACAGACATTAAAATGTGTCAAAAGCAGCACACAGGTATAAAAGTGATGCCCCCCCACCCTGCCAATTGCTAAAAGGAGGTCACTGGTCACGTTCTAAGGGAAGAACTGAAACATCTCAAAGAGGCTGAACCTTTTTGTACAACTTTTGATGAACATGGAGGTTTGGAAATGTGCTTTAAAATACAGAAGAGCAGAATGATCAAGGTTAGGTTACATTAAGAGGTTAGACTATGGCACTTTTAAAAATAGATGGGAAATGCCTTTTGGTAAGGAGCTATTAATAATCAATACATTTCTGGGCCCAACTCTGTCAATAACCTCTTTAATAAATTGTGTAGGGATTATATCAAGGCTGCATGGTTGATTTCATAAGGGATTTGATTTCAGATGAAAATGTCAGTGACACAGGTTTAAAATTGGAAAAAGAATGTCTCTACTGGCACGTAAACACAGTCTGGATGGGCTTTATTTGTTGCCTCATATCCTTTAAAATATGAAGGAAATAACAGCTTCCCAGATCTCATATAAAATACATGTAAACCAGTTTTTTTTTTCCATTTTCATCCCTTTCTCCTACAGTCTCTCTTTAATTCCTGGGTGGGTTTGTTAAACCAGGGCTGCAACGTCCTATTTGACTTTTTGTCTTTGTAGGGACGACAGAGTCCAGGACAGTCTGGCAGGTGTGATTACGAAAAGGAGACCAGCTCCTCTGTGTTACAATGTGGATCAAAGACAGTTAAAGAAGCAGTAAATCTCAGACAACACACTTGCTAGTTACCCCCATAACCTGTGAGAATATAACTTATCTCTTTGCAGAAAGAGGTCAATATGTACATGTGTCCCTGAAGTGAAAATAATGACACTGTTTACCTTCCTACCTGTCCTTCAAACTTATTTAATAAATTCATTTGTTTTTAATTTGCATAAAAGTAGACATGATGATCAACATGTTAATTTTGCAAACATTGAACCACAAAGTTGGCTACTGAAAGTTAAAATTGCTGCTGAAGCACCAAGCAAGATGCTATCCAATTCTGCAGGATAAAGATAAGTTGACACAATTCACAAAGATTGAGTCATGGCCAATCTAATATAGAAATAAAAATGGCTGGGTGACTGTTAAACAAGGATTGGTTTCAAGCAGACAAAAAAGGAATGAGAAATATCTCATAAAAATGACATATGAACAGGAAAGGTTGCTGTATCTTTCTTGCCACTAACTTCTTTGCCAGCCACTAACCTCTATTATTTCAGAACCTGCCTTTCTCACCCCGTCCAGGAGCTGTACTTTCTGCTGTTACCATCACTTCACACCTGATCCCCATGGCCTCATTAGCTCCCCAAAGTATACATCCTCACTAGTCCCAGTACTTTGCCAGTTCATTATTTGGACTTTTAAATATCACAGTAGGCATTTTGACTTGTAATGTCCTAGTAAGCCATGACAGTGTGAATGTGAGACGTGATGCACAACCAGGACCAAGCTGCTGAATGAAAATATTGATTCATTATTTCCACCCTTGCTTTTCCTATTTTTACATGTCAAAAAATGGTATCTTTGTGCTGTAACGTTCCTTACTTTCCATTCAGGTCTGAAAATTAATAATTCTGAGTTTAAAGCATACCATAACTCACAACACTAAATACAAGCAATGAGCATGGCTGACCGAAAGAAATACATCTTCTCCCTATTGTTAACTAGCTTGCAACATTTATGACTAATTTTGAGATCATTCCACATAAATAAATGTATTTTATCTACAGTGTTTTAAAGCAGGAGAAATGCATCTGCTTAACAGTCCTACAGTAAAAATATTACATTCAACCTAGCTCCGCAATCACATGCTACTTCTTCTTGTGTTGGACTGAGGGTAGACTGGAAACTACAGTGACTCACTACTTCCCCTTTGGTACAAAGTGGTATTGAGAGACAGTATGGGTCAAAGTTAGCTGCTTAGCATGCTAACTTAGTAGGCATCTTTGCAACACAGAACATCTATTTTTGACATAATGTAAAAAAAAATGTTATTTCTTTACATGCAGTTGATAATTTTGGTTAATTTAGAACATTTTAAACTAAAATTCTTCTAAAATCCTACACATTATACCGTTTAAAGAGTTAAACACATTAATGCATTACTAATTACAATCAAAAAGTTTTGTGCTTACATGTCAATTGACTATAAAACTCAAGGCCATACAGATTGATCAGATTAGAAGGGACCAATGACGAGTTTGTGTAGACAATGGGCTGGGGGTCATCTAAAAAGTTTTTGCATTCCTTGCTGCATTGAACTGCATACATTGACCTCATTTAACCTGGTCTTTACACTTTCAATCTCTGTTCAAAACTGAGAAGGTATTTGATCATCATGAATTTGAAAAAAAAGAAAGAATCAAACTCAGCTGTCACCTCCTTAAATGAGTAAATGGCTTTAACAATTGGGCTGTGAAGAGGAAATGTAGAAAAAGTCAACATGAATAGGATGATGATAAACTCCAAGTATCATAAATGACTTAGTGCTAAAATATTGGAATAAGGTTGGGGAGACACATACTTAGATGCTCTTTAATGTCAGTGATTCAGCTATGTTCCTCACTTCCAATCAGAGCGCCACAGTCGGTATGAAGAGTAAGGGGATTCTTATGTATTATTTACAGAAAATAGCACATAAGACTCTAGGGCCTATTACATCAAATAATACGATTTGTTACTCTTTCTTACATTTTTCAACAAATAGTCCAAGTGGGTTTTGGGTTTTATGGACAAATATAATTTGTTGTTTGTTTTGATATGTTTTATGAAAAGGTGATGAAATGGGTCAAAATATTTACTAATTAGCATGATTTCTCATTTAAATTGACAAACCTATAGAGTCCCCTAAAGAAGAGCAGATGGCGGATGTGAACAACGATCCAAATTCACCCTGTCCTCATTCTTTTGAAAGCTGGAACAGAGGATTTCATTGCATAGTGAAACGTATGAGAACATATGCTGTAGCTACCAGTCAAAAGTTTGGACACACCTTCCCATTCACTTGTATGATAAAGTGTGCCCAAACTTTTGACTGGTACTGTGGGTTTTTGTGACTGAGTAAAAGAGAAAAAAAATATCCATATGCCACAAAGAAAAAGTAGCATGGTGTGGCATTTACATAAAACCTCCCTGAAAGCGAAGGATGATATGAGAATTAAAAGTATTCATACATTGCTCTTTCAGTTGGAGACATAACAATTCAAAAAGTTATTCCCTTATTAAAATGTAGATTTGGCAATTCACCTTGTTTTTCTTTCACTGGCAACATGTCAATTTTGATGTTTTTTATAGTAAAATATTATTAATATTCATTTGTTGTTTTTTTAGGTTTATTAAATTTGAGGTTATGACATTTCTTTTCCAAGCTTCTGTATGCTGTTGTGATGTGCTAATCTTTGTTGACCTTGTGTGTGGGTGTGCATGTTGCTTGCATGCATGAAGCCTATCTTGAACCTTACATATAGTGTGTTGGTGTGTGCCTCTGCAGAAAGTAGTCGCTCTGGGCAAGCGATTCTGCAGGGAACTTTTGCCAGTCTGATTGGAGGTCCAATATTATCTGATTGCATTTCTGGTCCTGCTGGAAGTCAGCATGGGCTTAATACTCAGGAGAGATAGGATAGGATGGGTTCAGCAGGGAAGGTCAAAGAGTGGGAAGAGAAGAAGGAAAGAGAGTAAGGGAAGTGTAATTAGAAAAAGGACAGCACAGTCTTGATAGAGAGAACAGGAGAGTGGGGGCAAATAAAAGAAAGGGAGGTAAGAGTATTATGAGTGGAGAGAAGAAGGAAAGAAAGGAGTCAGTAATGAGAAAAGAGACGGATTTGTAGAGAGGGACAATGAGATGGAACAAGATGAGGGGCAAGGGAGGTGAGGGTATTAGGGGTGTCAGAAGGGAAAGGAGAGAGAGTTACGAGTAAAGAAGGAAATTAAGTCAGAGCACAAACATTGGAGGAAAGGTTGGAGAGGACAAGAGGGAGTCAGGGAAGCGGGAAGTGATTGGAAGAAGTGGCAGAAGTGTGGCAGGGTGAGGGGAAGAAGGACGGACGGATGGATGGACAGGGGGGGACTAAAGGGGGATTCAGAAGCAGCAAAGCCCCAGCAGGCCGACGTAATGTGAGCAGCAGAGGTAGAGATAATACCCTGGGAGTTTGGGCACAGGGAAACGCGAGTGGCAGAGTTCGCAGTGGGTGGGAGATAAGGCAACCAAGTCTCTGCTGACTGCCGCAAACTGTTCTTTCTTCCCGACTGGGCAGGAGGAAACTTTACACTGTCTTAACGCAGAAACTCCTAAAGATTAACTCCTCCTGTGGCAGACTTCCAGTCCTGTAATACAAGGCTTTAAAGATATACGAAGAGTGATGAAAGAGTGTTTTTTCCCCCCCCACTACTATCTGATAATCTAAGGACCCAAATGTGTCTCGCTTCTTCCTACCCGGTGTGCTGGGGTTGTGATTGTGTGAGAAACAAAGAAAGACCCTGCAGCCTTGCGGTATCTTTATGTACTAAATACATGATATTGTTTTCATGATTTAAGCCAAAGAACAACCCTGTAAATTAATAGTCTATTTTGATAACGAAGTGTCCAAAATGTGGTGGTTCCAGCTTCTCAAAATGTGACGACTTCCTGCTTTTTTTATTTCTTTCTCTGTTTAATTGTAAATGGAATATATTTAGGTTCTGCACTCAGGATGTGACACTGAGCTCCTGGAAATTGTGTTTCAAATGTTGATTAAGCACAAAAAATGGATTAATCAATATAGTATCTCCAGCCTTTTATCTATGTATGTACGTCTGAAATCTACTTTGCAAAAAGCCCCAGAGCAAGGTCAATCAGTGGCCTTGGATATCATTCAGCGATCTCTCTCACTGATATGATGTCCAAGATGGTTCCAGTGTAATTTGATTGCATTCATGCTTTTAGGAACACAATATCAGCCTATATGACACAGGCTCTATGCATGTGAGAGGGCCTCAAGAGTAAATATAATTTCAGGATATTCTATGGCCCCCTTCACTTTACTCTTTAGAGTTCATTTCTCATATTTCTGTGAGATCAGGTTGCCTTAGTCGTAACCAGTGCAGAAGCAAAGGATACTGTGGGTTAGCTTCCCTTTTTATCCACTTTACTGGGTCAGTTATTCAGTCATGCCTCACTGTAAAGCTGCAGTAACCTCACCCACGTGTGCATAATGTTTATCAGTGTGTAAATATGACCACTAGATGGAGACAAATGCCTGGTTTTGTCAAATATATATCAACAGCCTTATCACATTTTCAAATCAGAAAAGCACCATAACTCCACATGTTATGTACAATGCACATTTTACATGATTCACTTCAGTTTTTGTATTTTTTTTAATACTTTTTTCTTTCTGTATGGAATCACTGAAGTCACGACTAACTCTGACTTGCAATAATCAGTGCTGTAATTATAGTGATTATAGAAAAATAAAACAGCTAATTATGTATGGTAAATTATAATTAGTCATCTTAAAGTGAACTGAACTGCAAGAATGAGATGATATTTGCAAAGCTAAGGCTTTTTATCATAAGGCTTATTTATATTCATTGTATTTCACGTAGAATCAGCATATCACATTTTGAGTGACTTCATCTTTTATTACAGTGTAAAAACAGGAAGAAGTAGGCAGTGTAATGTGTTAAAGATTCCAGCTGACCAGTCAAACAGATCAGGAATTGAAGTGTGACACTCTAAGCAGGGACTTCTGTCTGGGGACAGTGGACGGTATAATAGGAACCTGTCAGTCTGACTTCCCCCAAATCACCCCCGGCCTCGTGTCCCTCGGCTACCGAAAGCTGTTTCACTTCCACACAGTCTTCTGGTGAAACACTTGCAACACTGATTCTCCACCCTGCCAGGCAGTGAGGACCTTGACGGTTCTCTGCAACCGCAACAATGGATGAGCAATCTGGAGGGTGGCATGCCAAGAGAATCACTTCGGAGATAATAAATGAAAGTTGTTCAAAAGCATGGACGATTACATCTATGACGACAGTGCTATTTTAATAATAGTAGGTTAAAGATGCAGCAGTTGATAATTCTGCTTTCCTGTCACTCTTGTGTCGCCTTTCTTACAGGTTAGAGTTATTTTGCTATGTGAAATAAATGGAAAATAGTCATATGGAAATAGGCCACCATAGCTTTAGTACACATCATTTCAGATTCTACACAATTCTGAAACTATACTGCAGGGATGCAACGTCATCTAAAAAAATCCAACATTAGGTACTCAGAGTTCAAATTATGTGTCATGTAAGTTTCTGTTATATTTTTACTCATAAAATCCTATACATAACAAAATCTGATTATCATACCATGAATGGAATCCTTCAGAGTATATCTATGAGCATTTATCTGACACTTTAAGAGGTTTACTAGACCTAAAACCACATGACATTAATATGCTCAAAACTGCTGCACAGCCATTCTTCATCAAATATCTCATCGGTGAGAAACAAAAACCTAGACCTAGACTTCCTTTGACAAATGAGTCATTTGACCATGTGATATTTTCCTACCAGACACTTGTTTTTTTGTGTTTTTGTTTTTGCACTGTATTACCCACACACCTGCAGCACCATATTCTTTTTTGCACCACCAATAAAACTACAACAAACTTATTCTCTGAAAACTTTGCAACTGAATGCTTTGATGTTAAAAAGAAAAAAAAAAGTGTGCCCTAAAAGGCCTTGCTTCCTCCCCCTCAGTTGTTCACTCACTCCACGCTTGTCAGTCATCTAGATGACAAGGCTAACGTTGCCCAGCTTGACGGAAAAGCTCATTTTAGGCAACAGAGGAATTCAGGCATAACCACACAGTGCCGGACAGACATTGACGAGCTAGCCTGTGTTGTTCATGAAACCACAGAGAGATTAACATAAATTGCAACGTGTCTTCACTTCTCACTGCAACTTCAGCACTTTCATGCATGACCCTGTGCATGATGGGATGTCAGTAGCTTAATTATTCCAGGCATTTGCTTTGGGTTATTAGTATTCATTAGCTTTGCAGAGGCAATTTTCATAAGCAACCACAGACTCACTAACAACAGTCTTCACATCATTTAAAATATCTCTTCAAAAAGAATATGTGGCTTTTCAAGACTGTGTGGATGATGATGATCTAGATGGATTAAATTTGTATGTTACTGGGTGCAAAAGCTGTCACTATAGTTTGATAACTAGTAAGATCACATACATGAATCAGCCTCGCAGAATATGAAGACACTGCTTATAAGGGGTTTTTATAGTGTTGTATGTTAACAATATAAGCAGCATACTAGTTCACAAATCAAATACTGACAGTGTCATCCTTCACTATACAGTTACCATGCTGTATATTATTTCTGCCATTAGCCTTCATATCTCACTAAGCACATTTCCTGTCAATCAGTCAGGCATACTCTGATGAAATATTTTCATGATTTCCCATTATTATGTAACGCTAATGTCACAATAGCACCTCTGAAAACATCCGAAAGTTGGTGGTATAGCCTGATGAATCAAGGGGAATTCTAGTGTGCTGCAAAATCATACAATATAGATTCTCCTTTAAAAGAAATGGGTCAAACAGAAGACTACAGGATCACTGATTTTAACAATGAAATAAGTGGGTTTGTGTTTGTTATCATTGAGAGTGAGTTAGTTATTTAGTTGAGCTTGTTCATGACTTTTCTTGCAACAACTGTTGACCAAAAAAATTTCCTCTCAAGGTCTAGTTAGGACATCTACAGCTCAACTTATCTTATGTAAGATAATGTTAGACAGGAAAATTGAAACTACGCCCTTCTTTATGCAAGTAGAACACATATGAGAAGCATGTGTGCATTTCTGTCACTTTGAGCTGTTTGAGGTAGTGTATTGAGGTAAGAGTTATTTAGACATTAGCTCTCCTACTACCAATATGGAAGTTAACCTCACACTAGCTCAACGACAAGGAAATAATTTGCTGGCTAGCTTTGAGGGCTTGTTGGCTAATACAAAAAAGTTTTTATATACATGGTGGACACTACACTCCATTTATATATGTTCTGAAGCAATATAAAAAAAGGAAAGAAATGTGTTGTGTTGTAGATCATTCAAGACATTATACACTGATGCTACACAGGCATATAAAGCAGTACATTTATAGATGCTCCTTTTGGTGTAAACATAAAGTGTAGTAGTCCAGAAGAACAAGGAAGAAGGAACAAAATTTCCAATGTGATCTTTCTTCATGTCCTGTTGAGTACAGAAGTAAATATCTTTTCATCAACTTATGGGCAGTTTCTTTTTCTTTTCGCACATATCAGTGGAACATTTCATCTAAGTAGTTAAACGCTGACATGACTCATTTGGTTTTGTCTTCTTCATCAACACGGAACAGAGTTCAGCATTGATACTGTAAATAGAACTTTTATGAGTTGTGGTCAGTGCAATTTTCCACCAGCACTATCTAAAATTAACTACAAGTGGAATATGGGACGGGGAAATTTACATTTTGAATAATTATGATACAGAAGAATACTTTACTGCATCTCAGTTCCTAAAAACACAATTCACATTCCTCTAATTCTGCAGTACACAATAACACAACAATTTAAGGAATTACAACTAACTTTGTGTTGTGTTACAAGTTATGGCTCCCAAGTTGAGGCCATAATGTCAACTCAATTGCAGTTTTTATGTCCAATCTGTCCTTAAACAAGCCAGCATGTTGTTTAAGTAAGTAAGTAACAAAAATTAGCCTGATATATTTGTATCAGGCTCGTACTAGTTTTGTTAAGTTGACATACTTGCATTGTGAGTAACATGGGCATCAGGGTCAGAAAAGCTGATATGGGGTTCTGCTTATTCAAATACCCTTTAAACTATATATGACTAAGTGTCAAAGAGTGCTGTTTTAAGACCTCTGTACTGTTGACAGGCACTAATAGAAGAATTACTAAGCAGGATGGCACCAGAGTTATAAAAAGAGGATGAAGTTATAGATATAAGTAACAAATAGGAGAAAATGTTACAAAATGATAAAATGCCACAAAACTGTGAATAATAACTAAGCTTCACATAAAGGCTTTGAAATGATCCATGACGATGCAAATGTTGCAATTTGCAAAGTTGTGCCACGTGCCTCACATGAAGCAACTGTTCAGTCATAGCAATACATGCCACGTTCTGTTAATCTGCTATCAGGAGCACTTATCAACTATTTTCCACTACTGATTCGGCAACGAACACAGTCACAGTGAGATGAGAGGTGATAATGACTCAACCGATCATCTTTGATACAAGTGTCAGTCAGTATGTTCACGGGTTAAAAAAAGGTTACAGCGCACTCTGACTTGGGAGTGTCACTGTTAGAACCTGAAGTGGTTTTACCCAATCCTGCATTTTCACTGTTATAAGTACGATCACAGCTATAATCAATGGTTCACCTCTCTTGCTGTGAAACCACTATAGATGCAGCAATAAAGCCCTTTTTTCTCTTCTAAACAACAATATATATATATTTTTTGTGTTTCTTTGTTGGCCAATATCTAGACAAGGTGTTAAAGGTAAATGTCAAACACCAGAAAGCAGAAAATATAACATATGTAGTGGTTTTGAACCTTAAAAATCTGAGGGTTCACAAAGTGACGAATAAAATAGGAAAAAAAGAAAACATTTCACAATAATGATTTTTTTTTTGTCAAATCTTTTCTTTTTTGTGAAATTATGAGTTTTCACATATCTTATTAAAATCAGTACAAAAACAAACAAAAACTATAGGTGGATGAATTGTAAAATGTCAGGAACATTGGTGCTATTTCTAACAAGAACCCTAATACACTTTACAGCAGTTTACCACTGCAATTAGATTCATGTTAATTGTTTATCTCAACTGTGTGATAATGACAGCAGCTTCATTGAGAGCAGAACTGAAAACAGTAGGTGGAAATACAAGAACAAAAAACTAAAACTCAACAGTAAACAGTTTTCTAGTTATTACAGATGGTTCAATTACCTCAATGTGAACATTTTTCACAGGAAGTACATTCGGCTAAAGAAATAGTCCCAATTGGAGTAACACAATATGCCAAATGAGACAATATATGTTGTGTGTTCATTTGTTTGGAGGTGTTTTCTGCCAGAGGCAAAATGTAAAAAGAGTGAAAAATCAAGTCTAATTTGTGTTTTCCCTGTTTCAGTCTAGTGCTAAACTGCACTAACTGTCTGCTGCTGGTAGATTCATGTGAATTACCATAGTCAATAAATTCTGGTTTGCTTAGCAAGATAGCAAATAAAAGTATTATTTTAATGAAGTCAATGTGGCAATAAATGCATATGAAATGACAACAAAGACAATGCAGCAGCATCTTCTTTATGAGCAGAATACCAGGGTTTATGGGAAATGTGGTCCTAATATTAAAGTTATAAATAAGCCAAACCACAGTCTCACATGTCTTATGTTATCAAGGTATCAGTTCATTTAACGATAGACACATTAGAAGTATTGCACAACACTGCTGTTTATACAACACTACCAAAACTTGAAAGCATTTTTACTATGAGAAAGTCATGACATGGAGCTTTAACGCATAAACACTGTGCATACACAATTAGCCACGAATGACATTCTTTGTGACATTGTGATTCACGTTATGAATGCAATGTGATGTGAGTTCCCCAAACTAGTCTTCGCACTCTCCGAACTTTCAAATGTCCCAGATGAATGGCCTGCTCAGTCAAGCATGCAATATTAAGGGTGTCAACCGCCTAGTTGTAACCGCCCTGATTTCGCACGTGCATCTGCTGCAGCTCCTTCGGTTGTAGTGTGGAAAGTTTGAAATGAACCCACTTCAGTATTCTACTAACCACAAACAAACCACTATACACAATGATGAGACCCTGAGGGAATCCTCAAAAGCACCACACACACCCATACAAACCCCCCACCCATACACACATTCACACTGACTTTACATATTGTAAAATTTCCATTACTCTTTCAATCTGTGTCATACGGTCAAAGAATAAGAGGAACTATTTCATTCTGATTTGCATGCATAATTAAGCGTGAGAAAAATGTGCACACGTACAAGTGTATTGATGCATACAAGCATCAAAGATCAGTCATTCTGTTCTGAAAGATTATTGGGTTCGTTCTCGGTTTCAGTACATATAGAAAGTTCCAAGCTTACTTCCTGTCTCTTTTAATGCTTTTACATACCTTGCTCTTATATGACTCATTGTTTTTTTTTCTCTAAGCATGTCTTTTTATAACTGATTTGTGTAGTTTTTCTTTTTCGATCACTCTCCTTTAACCTTTTGACACTATAAATACAATCTGACTCTTGAGCCGTCTTTCTGATCTTACGAGATGAATGACAGACATGTCTACAACTCTTATCCTCCATATCTAAACTTCTCTACCTACCTTCCTCAACATTTCTTCTGCAAAACCAGTTGGTTGTCTCTTGTCCAATATAAAGAAGTCTACTCACAATTTCAGGATTAAAGTATATGTGACTCTTTGGACAATAGTGTGTAATTGTTTTAACAGTTTTCCAACTTGAGAAGTGATGTGATTTAGAAAAAGACACCTGTCCCTTTTTTAATTGGGGAATAAAAGGATTTTAAAAAGTCAGAATATTTATAAAAATGCTAATTAAAAGGTATAAGTCCCATTTTGACTATTGTAATTCTCCTGTCAAAGCCATCAATCAATTGCTTGCCTTAAACTCATCCAAAAGACTGACTTTAACAAGCTCCAGGAAAATCACATCAATCTCACTCTTTCCAAATCTGTAGCATTATTCTCTATTTTTGCTATTTTTTAAAACAAATCCCACAAAAGCACTGAAACCAATAGTGACTTATTCTGTCTCTCGATTATTGTTCGGTAACTACCAAACATTACTCAAAGAGGAGTAAATAGCAAATTTGTTGGAGACTATTTTCGGCTGTGGATTTGGTGCTCCAGTGTGTTTTATGGCAGCAGGATGGCGTACGTGGAAGTGACTCATGATAAATCACAGTGCTTCAGTTTTCACCCAGACAAACAATGTGGCTCACTTTAGTGGTTTAGTTTGAATCTCTAGCAGTAAGCACTTGTTAGTAGGATCAACTCATTGTTGGTTTTGGTCTTTATTGACTATATAATATAAACAGTACCATCTTTTAATCTTTAATCCACAGTATTTTTTTATGAAAATAAGATGAATGACTTGTCTGCCGTTAGCCTAACCGGTGAGTTTAAAAGTCAAGATGCTACAAAATCAATAATTACATAATCCTGCAAACACCCTTATCTCCACATAATAGAACCAGAGATATTAAAGTGACAGGTACCCCAGTAGAAATGGTATGCGGTATGTGTTTTAATCTGGAGGTTTTCCTGGATAGTAAAAACAAACGTCTATGTATCAGTCACAGTATAGTCATAACCCCCAAACCTGTTTGAGGGCCTCTGCCCAGGTCTGGTACACTTGAGTCATTCAGATTTTTGATCTCCATTCAGTGTCTTTGAAGGTTTTCTATATAAAGACACAAGATATAACACAATGTACATACCATGCATAACAAAATAATCAACAAAAGTGAAATTTATTTTTCCATGAATTAGAGTCAAACAAATCCAACCCCACTGGAATTTTACAGCTGTGAGTCAGAGGTACCAGTAACTGAGTCTAGGCAACAGCCGGCTGTGTGCTTACCCGAATGGCATTTAGAGACCTGTACCAGCGCGCCCTCAGCGTCATCGGTATTACACCTTCCCTATCGGCTTAAGGGCAAGTACAGAAGTGCTCCGTTCTGTTTGAAGACAATACAACAGACTATTGTAACTCTTCGGAGGATCATACCAGAGATGTTAAAATGCCGAAACTTTTGTTTTCAAAGATTAGGTTCTATGAGATCAAGGATATAATGCAAAATGTAAAACGGCCCAAAAGGTAAGCCAAACAGTATAAAGTATACTTAGAATGATTCGACTAAAGTGAATAGGGTTATGTTTGGTACACTGATAAAATTGAGTTTCATGAATGTTTTCTGATTGTTTTTGGTAGTAACTATAAAAACAGTAATTTATTCAGGCATACGTTAATCAATAAGTGCTGTTTACTATTTCTTTTAAAACATATATTTAATATATGTTGTATTAGGATTGACCTATTACCTTCCTGGATGATTAAATTTACATAATAAGTATTCACATTGGAATTTCATCTGTATTGCAGGATTGATATTGTTCTTAATCGATACAGGCGTAAAAAGGACATCGAGTGCATCATGGTACACAAAATAAACGATGAGACATGTCCTGCAAAATTCAGGTGTGTAGAACTGAAGGAGTCATCTCATTGTCCCCAATATATCCATTGCTTGTATTTTCTGTCACTATTTTAGCTGTTCTCCATGTACTTTATCTTTTATGTTGCCTATTGTTGTTTTTTTTCTTCACATTTTACAAGTCACCTAATGTTTGGTGTTTCACTTGTATCTTGGTGTCTAGACTCTAAATCCATATTCACCATCCTGTGCATTTGTCAATCACTTATAAAGCACTTTCAATTGCATTTGACTTCTATGAAAGGTGTTATATGAATAAAGTTGGATTGATCGACTGACTGAACTTCTATTAGAGTGAAACTTAATAATAAATTCCTCTTTGTTACAGTTGGCAGGCTGACCATAAAATCCATCCAACTCTGGAAAAGCTGCTACGGGATAAAAGTAAGAAATCTTTTTAAAAATGAGGGGGTCATGTTCAGTTAACAAAGGACCACAAAATGAATTTAAAAAGTAAAATCTGTAGGAATTTAAAATATTAATTTTAAGAGTGAAATGAATTTATCCTTATGGTCTTTTTAATGAGATTTTAATAATAAATACGTGCTTACATTTGACACTTTCCCCTCTGTACAGTCTATCTAGAAGCGTTCCACTCCTTTCTTCAGTCTGAGTTCAGTGAAGAAAACATTGAGTTCTGGCTCGCATGTGAAGACTACAGGGCGACCGCCTCACTGGACGACCTCTGCTGGAAAGCAAAGGAGATCTATGAGCAGTTCATCCAGCCTGCCGCCTGCAGAGAGGTCAGTTTGATCGTCACATCAGGGTTCATGGTTCATGGTGCAAAGAGATACAGCTTCATGAACAACCAGCAGACATTTAGCATACTTAAAAGTACTCAAATCATATTTCTTAATTAGATATGCAGTTTTATATGAACCACAACTTTTTCTATCTAACAGGTTTGGTTAGTTCAAACAAAATATCTCTGGATTTGTGCTCTTTTCACAGGTTTTAGGTTGGTAGGGCTTAGTTTGACGTAAGCAATGTCCAATTCCAATCTGTCAATATTTGAGTCAAAATGTGATGACAGAGGTCGGGCTGTTTGCAAATTGGATCATATCCCACCTACACAGTCTTAATGAAACAGATTTGCTGAGCTTTTGAACACAAACTCTGTTGTTTCAGGATGTTTTACTCTGTGAGTGTTTAATGTTGGAAACTAAAATTTCAGGGCATTTAAATACGTAACATATAATCCCAAATATACACTAGATTTCCATAAAATGGGTATTCCAAAACAGTAAAAACAATAAAAAAGTAGTCCAAATTTCACAAAATACATGCAATACAAGCAACAGGGATGGCAATTAATCACAGTCACAAATCTCAGGTCTTTTTTGGTTCTTTCAAACAGCTAGTGGTTTCAGTTCAGCCCTGTATTTTGAATTGACGTCAGTCTACTTCTGATTCTCTCTCTGATACATCAAAAGCTGCTGCTATCTACCAAATGTACAGTAAACTCATCATTTCTCATTGATCTATCTGTTCTCCTTTTTTTTGTTCATGTGGTGTATCATTCAGGGAACTTAAATACTAGTAACATTAGCTCTTATATTGTTTCCTACTGTATTATGTCTGTGGTTGCCATGGGGATATGGGGAAAAGTTGAACCGCCATCGTCAAAATCTGCAAAGTGTTGTTTTTACATTTCCGTTTTTGTACAGATTAAACAAATGAGGCGTAGGCTAATGTGTTCATTGGGTTTAGTGAGCTTTAGAGGTGCTGGTAAACAGGTTTTTCTTTCATTTAGACATGGACAACCTAGATTTTTTCCTCTGATCCAGTCTTTATGCTAAGTTAAACTAAGCTAACTGTCTGCTGTTTTTAGATATGGACAACCTAGCTTGTTTCCTCTGATCCAGTCTGTATGCAGCTAACTGTCTGCTGTTTTTAGACATGGACAACCTAGCTTGTTTCCTCTGATCCAGTCTTTATGCTAAGTTAAACTAAGCTAACTGTCTGCTGTTTTTAGACATGGACAACCTAGCTTGTTTCCTCTGATCCAGTCTTTATGCTAAGTTAAACTAAGCTAACTGTCTGCTATGGATTCATATTTACTGTATAGACATTATCGTTTCCTCGTTTAACTCTCAGCAAGGATGTGAATAAGCAAATCTCCAAAAAATGTTGAACTGTTCCTACACGTTTCCACGTACAGTAGCTAAATTCTACGAAATTCTCAACATGAACCCTTCACACCAGATACAAACATCTGACGCCTAACTCTACAAAGGATCATGTTTTCTAGTTCTTCTAGTGGAGCACATCATAGTTTCATGGGAGAAGTGAGAGCTTCATTTTCATGTACCATATGAACAGCTGATCATATAACATACTTCTACATTGTCCACTTATACACAGAGTATTTTCTACTTGTTTCCCTGCAGATCAATGTAGACCACCACATTAGAGAGAAGATCAAGAAGTCCTTGGAGAAACCAAGCCTGTCCTGCTTTAATGAGGCCCAGAAACATGTTTACCTTCTGATGGAAAGAGACTCTTGCCCCAGATTCCTGCACTCTGATGCCTACCTGAGTGTGAAGCACAAATCCAGAAGTCTATGGTACATTTAGACTTTATTGCTTACTGTATCAACACTGCTTCAAAAGAAACAAAAAAAACAAATCCCCACTTTCTGCCTTTTTGAGAAGTTATTTCACACTGTTTAAAAAAGGGGGAGCTTGGATCAAAACTGTTTGCTTTTTAATGGCAGAGCATCTCAAATGCAAACCGAAGCAATGTTTTCTAGCTTGTGCAGCAGAAGCAGCAATCTGTGTGTTATTTTATGATGGTTGTAATGTACTGAGGAAATGTTGCGGAAAGTCATTAAGCAAAACAAACACCATGAGAGAAAAAGTAATGTGTGTGGAATATGGGAACTGACATGAGGATATGTAAGTGGGTAAAAGAAAGACGGCTGTCGTTACTGTATGTGTTAGTTGGTAATATTGTATGTGTTAACTGAAAGTCTTCGTAAGTTGTGCAGTGTACAGAAAGACGAAATAAATGGTTTCTGATATATAACACCAAATTACCTTGTTTTAATTAATGTCTTAATAACAAAGATTTACAAAGTTATGGCTTCTAGACCAACGTTGGATAAATATAAGTTTTTTTGTGGTCATTTCTCCTCATCTATGTCGATTCCTAATAATCAGACCTTTTCTAAATATGAATGCGTAAGCTGGGTTTTGATTCATCACAGTACTGAGTGACTAGAGAAGGAGAAGTTGATGAGAGAATGGGGGAATTTTCAGTCTAGACCTGCTCAAAGTGAAAAGTGCCCTGAGAAAACATGTGTTGTGATTTGGCACTATAAAACAGGCTTGACTTGACTTAACTTGATGAAACAAGCACGCCTGTGTGTGGTCCTCCTCCTTCTCCTCCTCCTTCAAGACTTTCAAGGCTACCAGCACCAGCATGAATATATTGGCATTGAGATTCTTCTTCATTTAACTATTTCCATGTAGTCATAATTTTGAGACAGGTTTATATTTATCTGACTGACTGACTGACTGACTAACTGGAGATGTGGTGATGGGCATGAATATATATGAAAAAAAAGAAGAAGAAAAGTTTCCACAGCTCACCAAGCGGGGAGGTTCTGTTTTTGGTCACATGTCTAATATATCCTCTAATTAGGTGCGGAGATGACTCCACACACCAGCCGTAGGGTTTATCAAACTGGAAAAAAGTAACCTCACAGTAACCCTTGATCCCACTCTGTTCTGTAAATGGCCTTATTCCTTAGAATTGTGCCTAAAAAGGAGTAGTGAAGCAGCTAATAATAACTCCAGGGCTTAAACGACAACACCAGAGTCATCAGACAACCTGACGCGTAACAGATCGGCCTGAATGTGCTGCCTTGTTAGGGGAATAATCTCATCACCCACAGACAATGATAGGAGAGACATACAAGTGCTTTACTTAGTGAAATAACCTGAAATAGTTGGCCTGTAGTAAAATAGTATAATGTTTATTCAATGGTCTGATTAAATAAACATATTAGAGAATATTTCACTTAAAAATGTTTTAAAAAGTTATGATATAAGTTATTGGGCCACTCATCTTGTTGAAAGTTTGGAAACTTATTTTATTTTCTATTTAGAGACACACAAGTGCCAAAAAGTATGAATCACATATTTGTGGAAATGTCTTTTTTTTTTTTAACCTTATCTGATGATGAGTAAGATGTGGAAATCCTAGTTTGCGTTAGTTTTTATTTCACACTACATATTTTATTTTTTCTGTGTAGGCTTATTCTATTTTCTCTCTGTTAACCACAAACTAGAGCCAAAAGTCAACTCTACGTCATTAGACTAGACTTTTCAATGCCAGTGTTTCTTTTGTTTTTATTTTTTTTATGTCCAATGCCAATGTTTTAAAATTGTAGAGTACAGTCAAGGTCAGGAAAAGATTGTTGTTACTATGGCAAATAAACCATGCTTACTGTGTGGTTAGGGTTAGAAAATAAAATATTTGATGAAGGTTTTGGAAGATTAAGGAAATATAATGGTTATTAAAAAAACAACTATTTTAACTGACAGTCTGTGACGGGAGACAAACTTTGGTCGTCTGCATGAAAGTCGGACTTCTTACATGCCCATCCACCGCCATGACCTACTCACCCATCTGTTCTGCCTATTTCCTGTTGTTAGTATTAGATGTAAATTGTGAGGTGAAGATTCGCCCAATATAGATCTATAATATATAAACAAAACAAAATAAAACCACAAAGGTGTGAGATATCATCCTAAATGACGTAGCTCAGTAATCACCTGTCACACCATATATTCATCATTCATCATCAGGTAGGATCTGCCATAATGGGCTGGACCATTTTTGTGGAGTAACTAAAGTCTTTATATGTTGAACATTTTGTCAACATTTCCATGAAAGATCCATCAGAAATACATAAAACAACAAAAGAAGAAGAACAAAAGTCGGACACAGACATTATGAATTAATTTTGGTTTGTTGGACCTTGATTGGAAAAAACATTTTTTCTGCCACAATGTGTAACTTACTCCCAAACTGGTATCAGTATTATCCATAGTACATTGTTAAAAGTCATTAAAATGTGAAGGATCCTAATCCACAATTTAAAAAATCAACATAAAACAACTCAAACTTAGTTTAATCACTCATTTCTGGTAGCAAAAAGCTTTTTAAAAATCCTAAATGCCTATTTTTATCTTTGTGTGTTACTTTGAGGCATAAAGGTAACAGTAAAGAATACAGCACAAACAAGAATTATTAATATGATTCATAGCATGTTCAGCCAATCTACAAGTAAATCACATAGTAAATCACATGCTACAAGCAACAGCCTCTTCTTGTCAAGTAACAATGAATAAACTGCTAAACTTTTAAAAGCTGTGATTATGCCAAGCGCCACAGTTATTTTAGTGGCAGTGACTCTGAGCGCTTTGGGGATTTGTTCCTCTAAGGTCTTACGTCTCCTGCATCACATGGCGTGCCACTCTTCACACACAATCTGTCACTGTTTTCTCATAGCTCAGCACAGTTGCCATGGTAGCGAAAAGGAAGTGAGAACTGTCAAGACAGTCACACTTGGGGAACTTTACTACCGGATTTGGATGCTAAAGGCTAATGTATTTCATGTGTCTGCTGTGTTCTTCCTTGTTGAAACCCCACACACACAATAACACATAAAAGTAGGTTCAGGAACACGCTAACGTGGAGCATGAGGGACAGTTTTCAGTTGAGAGTGTTTGGTGTTCCTTCGAAACGCCTCAGTACTTATAACCGTGTTTGGGCAAAAGAGGGAGAGCTGCATCAGTGAAGCCAAGCCGAAGGCCAGATGTTAACAGGGACAGCCTGTGGCATCAGGTGGTGAGAAGGGGTGATAGCAGTCGGTTCAGACAAAAAGATTAATTTAGCCAGGTTTCTGATATCAGTGCTCCTATAATCACCTTCTAAATCATTTGTTTTATTTCTCTTCCCTTTCAGTTTTCTGCCAAATTTGTCTTTGTCTTTTTTAAACCCATTCAATCATTAATTGGTGGAGTAATTAAATGTAACAGAACTGTATTGCTTTTTCCATTCGCTCTTCATGTAACTTTTTTTTCCAGGACATATTCTTAAAATAGTATTTTACTGTCATTTAAATCAGACCCACAACAAAGAAGATCTCTATCACCATGAACCTAGAAACCGACTGTGTGTAAATCGCATTTGCATTTGCATTGGACCTTTGCACCTATGACAGTGCATTTTCTAGTTCTCTGTAT
Source organism: Scomber japonicus (assembly GCF_027409825.1). Lineage (NCBI taxonomy): Eukaryota > Metazoa > Chordata > Actinopteri > Scombriformes > Scombridae > Scomber > Scomber japonicus. Next base: position 29,203,710 of record NC_070584.1, on the reverse strand, counting down.
TGCCAATCTAAAGCTACTTTTATTATTTATATGGGGGTGAAATGATAATAATCTGCTGTGTAAAGTAAGTGTAAGTGTAGATAAAAGTTGCAGGGATTCCATGTCTTTCATGAAGATAGCAGCAGCAACTTTAAAGGAGTTTCACACATAACAACTATTGTCCATTTTTGAATAGCATGAGGAGGGTCCCAAAAAAGTCCCAATTTGTAAAAAAAAAAAAAAAAAAACTTCAAAGTGAGCGCTTCTGCTGTTCCTGGAAATATTTCCTGTAGTTACTTTTTATCACTGTGTCCGGAACATCCTGCATTTCTTCCTGGATTTCTTCCACAGAGGCAAATCCCCCCCCCTTTTTTTTACAGTGCTACCAAGCCAGCAAACCACACCCTATGGGAATGCCATGGGAATTTTTTGCTGCCCCCTTGAACGCTTCATGTGAAGATTTATTTTTGTGTTATATGCATTTATAATCCCATGCCTTAACCTGTACCCCGATGTAAAAGTCCAGATTTTCTACCAGCAGCTGCAGTCCTCCGCTACTATCTATTACCTGGAAGAGACCTAACTATTATGGTTTAGTGAACATTTTGCTGCTGCTTTTGAAACCAAAAAACCCCCAAAACAGGTAATATACTGATTCCTGTGGCGTTAAATTTAGATTACAGAAATGTGTTTCTAGTTTAAGGTATGATATGACTTCAGGATCAGAAAATCCGTTCTCTAAATTCACACAGCTCATATTTCAGTTTCAGTCATCAGCAGCAGCCTCTATTCTAATGCCAGCAAAAATATTTGTCATAGAGAAGCACTGATTCGTAGGAAACATGAAAAGTCAAGGGTCAGAGCTACTAACACTAATTTGAGCTATAGTCATTTGCCAAGACACTGTCTGGTTCACTGCAGGTTCTCACACTATAATTCAATATCCAACCAAGCCCAGTTATTTCTCTTCTCCCCTGCCTGTTCCCAGTCTCTTGAACAACTAACAGGCTTATTCTAAGAAGGCTGCTGTCTGTCAAATGTTGCCATTGGCGTTGAGACCCATACTCATTATTGTAGTACTTGAACTTGTTGGCCACCTCTCACTCATGGGATTTGATGTTACAGTTTCTTAATTTTGAGATGAATTAGCCTCACAGAATTGGGTCTAAAAAATCACTGTGACTGTATACAGAGCAGCCCATCCTCACACGAAAAATGACATAGGTTTAAAATTCAGCCAGCGAAAATGACCTATGTTTACGCCATCTAGCGGCTGTAGTAATTATGACCCGGAGAAGTGACGCAGGTCTCGTCACATCAATATAAGGTAACAATTTGCTGTATTAGCAGGCAGGTTGGGTGGATGGCTGGCTGGATCAAAGCAAGATGGCAAAAAGTGGATTTAGCTGCTGGACGCCGCTGTCCATTTCCTGCGTCCTAAATAATCTCCTCATTAGCTCAGTCACTGCTTCCTCCATAAGAGACATTACTCTGTAGTGAGAAGCAAATCAAGATTTCTGACACTAATTGTTGTCATTTTGTGTCATCACCATCAGCTGTAGAGTCGCGTGACGGTAGCTTTCATATTCTTAAAATTGCAGAAGCATTGCATTGTGGGATTGTTAGTAGAAAGTAGTGAACATGCCGTGGACACTACTTTATTTGTTCCAATGTGGAATAATCTTTAGGGCACTAAACAGTGGATATATTTGGACACTCAGATAAAATGGTGTAGGGTAAATGTAATGCAGTATATTGTAAACAGGAAGTGACTTCAGACACAGCCTATGTTCTTTCTGTACCTAAACCCAACCAGACCTTAACCACCCCGTTATTACTCCATAAAAACAAATATTTTTTTTAAATAGGCAATTTGTAACAGTTTTGGAAAGTGACGTATTATGCTATGGGCTATACATTTGTTTAATTATGAGGATGTGTTGACATAGAGATACTATTTTTATATGAAATTTGAATAATTTTGCAACCCATTAACTCAAACTAACGTGAGCAAATGTCTAAAACTTTTGAGGGTTTCCTACTTGTTTCACCTTTGTACATTAATGACAAGAATACAACACCACACAATACACAGATATATATTCTGCCCTCCATATAAGGATTTATTTCTGCAGTTTGTCGAAAGGTATGACTAACTAATAACTAAACTAAACCACTAATACGTTTGGGGCTGACACAAGAGATATGACGTTGTGACTTCTGACTTTCTAACTTCCTGTGGTTGTGAGTCCCAATTTTGCAATCCATTTATTTCCTCTTTCTCTCATGTTACATGAATTGCCGCCAAACCTTGATGAATTTCATGTTGCGGGATGAGTACATGTCGAAGTTTATTTGGTCTCACATTTGGACAAAAACCTTAAGAAAACAGAAACAGAATAATAATCTCTCCATTTGTCTTCAACAGGCTTCGCTTTTCAGTCCTATTTCACAGAGCTACCAAAATGCACAGCATGAGAAGGTCACTATTTGCCTATCACAGTCTCTGTTACTGTCATTTGCATCTGTGCTGCTGGACTAAAAATAATGCAAACACAGCATGCTTTCAGCCACAGAGACTGCTGTCTCTTTGGATTGTCCAGTTAGGAGGAGGGAAGGAGTGAGGATCTGCGAATGGAAAGGAAATGTAAGCAAAGGAGAAACAGAGAGATATAACGGGGAGTAAGGCATCAAGAGGAGGGAGACATACATGCAGTACAGTGTGAGTATGTGTTGTTTCTAAGAGTTAGGTAGGAGGAGAGGAGAAACAAGAGAAGGAGGAGGAAGGGGTGCTTCCTCTTCAGTCTGGGCTGAGCTGCTGATGTATCCCAGCAGCCCCGGACCATAGCAACAGGAAACCTTAGTATAAAAAGCTGTGTCGAAGGGGGAACCCTCCTAAGTGTCTCTCAGCTACAGCATGACCAGGACCGAGAGCCTGAGAGTGTGGACTTAACAAAACAATGCCCAGCCTAATCGTCGAACCACTCAACACACAGCACTTCATCATGGACAGAGATGACAGGAAGAGAAACAAGAACATGTGAGTGACACTTTTTAACTCAAGCCGGATAACGATGAGTCGTTTTTAGTTTATGTATCTTCTGTTAAATATTAGACGGTGTACTTTGTCATTTTTCTGCTTTGGTTCTCACAACAAACCTGTGACAGTCCAACACGACAGCATACACAGGAATATCATAGATGCTTCATGGTATATCCTTAAAATAGTTTAAAGTTAAGGACGTCATCTAACTGTGCGACGCCACATGCTGTCTCTTATAATTACCAACATGCCCAACATTCTTTGACAGATTCACTTGAAACTAATTATACTGCAGTAAATCCAGCTGGGATATATTCATGCATTTCTTATCTCTACACAGTGGAAAGAACTTTATGTGCCGACTCCAGTGCATGTTCTCACACTCGTCAAGCTCTGAGAGGTAAGGAGACTTATTGAGTGTTTTGCATACATTTCAGTTTTAAAATAGCCAGCCTGCTCCTATCATTTCCATCTATGGCATTATGAAAGGATTCAAATGAACTACAGACACTATGTTTGCTTTGGCACAGCACACATGCACGCCAACATATCCCATGGTTTTGACATTTTTGTATGAATTTGATTTGAAGCACATCTGCTTTGCCTTCTTGATTAGACCACTCATGTGTCCTAGCAGCACCCGGCTTTATTTTACCCAAATTTGATTCCGGTTAAGTAATCCAACTTGCATTTTCTCCCAGCAGGCTAAGTTTAGAAGATACCCAACAATGGTCACAGTCACTGGAAAGGCTTCTGGATTCTAAATGTAGGTTGCTTTTCCCCTGAGGTTAAGAATACTGCTAGAACAGTAAATTATGTTTGTGAGAATAAAGAGTTTAAAGAGATTTTTTTTCTTTTTAAAGCTGAAAAGGGATATTATTTGTGCTTAACGCTTGGCATGTTTTCTGGACTTTCCTCAGATGGGCTGGCCACTTTTCGTAGCTTTCTGAAATCTGAATACAGCGATGAGAATATTGAGTTTTGGCTCACCTGTGAGGACTACAAGAAGATCAAGTCTTCTTTCAGAATGTCCTCGAGGGCCAAGAAGATTTATGAGCAGTTCATCAAAGCAGAATCTCCTAAAGAGGTAAATCCAACTCAGAGAATTACATTAATGCACAAAATCTCATGAGCACCTCCACTCCATTTTAAGCCAAATACACAGACACACTCTATCTCCATCTTACATATATATGAAGTCTCAATTATGAAGATACCTATTAAGCACTGACAGAGTATCAAAGAAGAAAAGAGCCTGCTCAAATGTTGAATCTCATATCTCTCACTCTTGGCTCAAATCCCCTCATTCCTATCCATCTGCCTCATTCCAGATCAACATTGACTATCACACTCGAGAGCAGATCAAAAGGAACGTCAAGACTCCCACCATGCACTGCTTTGACGACGCTCAGAAGATAGTTTACGGGCTGATGGAAAGAGACTCATACCCGCGGTTCCTCCGCTCTGACATTTATAGAACTCTCCTGGAAAGCCTCGCCACCGAAGCTACGAAAGGATGAAAACGCAGTTGACGGGAAAGAGAAAGGACATTAAACCCATAACTGGAATGTTTGAGCTCTTTCAGGAGAAAGGACTAACCCAACAAATAAGGAAGGAACGTCAATCAGCACACCACACAAGACAATATCAGAGGCCTTACACCTTGGCATCTTCACTAGATCCAGACTCAAACTGTGCCTTATAGTCCCACTATGGGGGAGGATTTCCATACTGATCACCGCACATCTGAGGACTCTATAAGAAGAAGACAAATAACATGACCAGCCACCATGTTTGCACTGGGTGTGTACGTAGGTAAATTGACTTCTTCTGACAATGAATGAATCAGCAGGCGACTCTGACGCCCGCTCTGATCGTGGGGCTGCGTAAGCAAATCATGCAATGGGCAGCCTTTGTCCTTCTTTGCAGAGGTGTTTCCTGTGCAAATAGAGGATGTAAGATGCAACAGCCATACTCAATTAGTTGCGTATGTATGAGTGTGTGTGTGTGTGTGTGTGAGAGAGAGAGAGAAGCAGTATTTAGTTGTTGCATTTATTGTCCACTGACACAGAATAAGCTGTCACAAAAAGAGTTGGCCAATTATCCGGTGACAGCGCAAAGGAAGACAACAAATCCATAATGGACAGAAGACTCAATAGTAATATGTCATCGTCAGTAAAGGGTTGCAGAAGGCCACTTAAGCAAGAGGCATTCTGGGACACTTTAAAAGGAAATTTCTCTTTCTTTCTTCTTTTTTTGTTCTTTTTTTTTTTTTATAGATTGGACCGATGGGGTTTTGAAAACTGATGCTGATATGTTTTAGATTTAGGCTGCCTAATAGAGGATCATTTCTGCCAATCTTCAATATCTTTAAAGTCAGTGACTAGTCTTAATGTCATTCCTCACCACTGACTACTGGCCATATAAGTCTAAATCAAATCCTTACAGCACTGAAATGTCATGAGTTGTGATTTTATGTAATAAACCAGTTGAGTGGAATTATTATAGAGATAGGATGTTTCACATTGCATGACAGGATGTTAAAACTCAATGTATACCCTCAGAATAGGCCTTATTACTGCTTTCCAAAGCACATTGTTTGAATGTATTCTCCGTGAGTTCATAGTTAACTTAAAAAGATAAACAATGTATTATTTATTGTTATTTGTCACCTTTTGAGTACAAAGTTTGTTGCAGTGTTGAAGTGCTTGTTAAAATATTAGTGATTTGAATGACATTAAATTATTTAAATTGCCTACTTGGAACAAAGTGAACTTTCTTCTTTTTTTTCTTTTTTTTTTACACACACAGAACCTTTAATTTCTTCTCACTCATTTTTTTGTGCCTGTGTGTGTGCTCTGAAATTCAGTCTCATGGTCTGTTTATAGTTGATGGCAACACACTTCCAGTGAAATAGATCTTAAAACACAGCATTAGAAAATGAATGTGCTGTCTGCGTAATGATTGGTTGTTATATGTTTAAGGCAATACTCCATTGCATAAGCATGGAAACATAAAGGCTGTGCCAAGTTCTGGTCGGGCGAAGACTTATGTTCATTGCTATGGAGAAGCAACTACAGTGCCTTGCTGGCAATACTTCACAATCCATCAAGTTTAGTGACAAAGTACATATACAGTATCATTTTATAAATAGGGCGTCTTGTCTCAAAATTAGACATTTGTTATACATTAATTAAGAAAACGGACGACACATAAATGGAGTATACATTTACAGTCAAACATCATTATAATCAGCTAATACGAACTAAATATGCAAAGAAAAAAGAAATTACCTAGAAGGTGCTTTTCCTTGGTGGCTTTGAGTTTCATTTTCTGGACTCAAACTTTACGGGAAATTACACCCAAAAAAAAAGTCCTATCACACAAAACACACTAGGTACTTGCTGTATCCTGTTATCTTTTTCTTTTTTTTTATCGCTGAAAAGCATCTGTTGGCTTGAGACTTTAGTACATGAGTTACATGTGCTGCTGTAGAAACAGGAAGGCCAGCACTTCCAGTTTCTTATGAAATCAGTCATTGTGAGAAATGAGAATTTCTGAAATATACCCATATGGCATAATGAAATACTGTAACAGACGTAATGACAAGATTTGTTTTTGGATTATTTGTTGGATTATTCATGAATTAAGGCCCGTAATCTACATTCTGCTTGAGCAAATGAGACATGCAGACACTAGTAAACACTATAATACAATAAAAAGGCTTGACTCAACCACTACTTGATTTTCTGTAATTAGAGACACTGCTTCATTTATTTACTCCAAAAGCAAAAAACAGCTAATTGTGTTTTTTGTGACATTTGCACATAATAAACTCTCTTTGATCACAAGTTACTCAACATCTCTGCAGATAAAGTGCTGCCTGATACATGCAACATCACGGGTCACCAGTACTGATAGTAAAATATGGCCTGTTAGTAATATCTAGTGGTATCTAAGAAGAACTACAGCAACTTGTGTTCCCTTTCAAAACCTCCAGTGTGTGTATGTATTTATTTACATGTTCATTTATGTTTGAAAACTCCATATGTATGTTTTCCAGTCAAGTTATTCATATATTAGGTACATTATACAGGAAGTTGGAAGTTGGTATAGTTGTCTCATCAAAGATCAAATTTTAGTGAGATTTCATCACAGGTGGTGACAAACTAAACTAGCAGCAAAAGTTACAGTCATTTTTATATCTTTATGTAATTATTTGACCCTTTGACAAACAATTAGTAAGACAATGCACAGTGAGAGTACTGATGGGTGCACATGCTGCATCAGCATAAAGAACTATCTACATCATTGGTTATTGCTTACATGTAAAATGCAAATTTATTCCAACTCTGCAACTGTATCCATTTTTTTCATAATCTGTGTCTGTCTACACCTTTCAAATGCTCAAATATCGTCACCAGATTTGTGTAAATACAAAACATAGTGCATCATTGGTAGTTCAGAGCAAATATGAGCATTCCCAAGAAAAAGATAAAATATAACTTAATGAATTAAGATCATTTTGTGCATGAAAAAAAAGAAAGAAAAAGTACAACTAATGTTTTTGGGAGTTTTCAGTTGATCACCTCACTGTTTGGTACTTTCCATACTTGGAAAGCTGAAGTAAACAAGGAAAAGTAAGCACGCACCATCACAGGAACAATAGCTACTTTGTTTCCTCCATTAAAATACGTCTGTACATTCAAACACATACAACAGGGTTTACATATTTAGGAACCTGAGGATGGGCTCTCTGTCAACACTCCTGCAGGTGATTAACTGAAGTAGAAATTGTGATTGATTAAATTAAGCCATCAACATTGTGTCAGCTTAATTATATGTTTGATTTATAAATACACTGTTGGAATGGGCTCATTTGGCAAAGTGCAACGTGATGTGTGCATGAAAACAGAGACTTCACACTTCACATGTGAGTGGAAAAACTTTGTCAAGCCAAAATGTTACAAACACATCATTGTCATGCAGCATTTTTTTTTTAATCGCTTGGTTTATATTTGTGAGTCTACATTATTGTTGGAGTGTAGCCCAAACCTTTCCAAACAAACCTGTCCTGATATGTTTTAATCCTTCTGTCTACTACAGTACATGCTGTGTGGATTCATTAATATCTGCCGCTGTTATGTGGGAGTTTTCTTAGCGGTGTCGGTGTGCTGTACATGCCGTCTTCCAAGTACAGTACACACACATTCACTCTCACCATGTCGGAATTTATCATTATGCAATTTTGCCTCATCGTACATTTCATGCCAGAACTACTGGATGTTGGCTGTAATTCTGATTTTTTAAAGTAAAAAGACAGGTGTTTTTAAAAGTGTGTAATAGTGATTTCTTCTTTTACGTGTCTTTTTTCATCACCTTCAACCATGAACACCACATGCTATTATAAAAATCATTCATTCTTCATGTTAATCTTTCACTCCCAGCTGTTTAAACTAGTATTTTAGCATTAGAGCTGCCTCAAAAATGTTATTTAGTCTCATTTGGATATCACAGAGGTAGCTTATTGCTCAATATTTTGTTAGAGGGAAACTTTGCATCATACTTATTTTCAAGCAAACTATTATACAAAACATTTCATGGGTTATTTGATAGCTTAGCAGGCATGTGTTGTCTTTTATTGAGTTGACAAAGTTATGTCCTTATCAAGTTTCAGAATTTCTGGGAACAAACTGCAGCTTAGCTGTAAAATAAACAATTTATGCTTTCTAAATGTTGTTCACAAAAAGCTTGTCATTGTTTTCTATTTAAGAGAGGACAAGTAAATTGACCAATGTATCAATTATGTATCCCTATGCTTCAACTGAACAAGAAAGCCAAAAGTATGATTAACGCAGCCTATTTAGAAAATGCCCGTCCAATTCATTTTACTGTTTAAGTTGATGATTTTGTATTTGAAGAGGGTGGCTAAATGTTTCTTCGACTCTGGCTCGAACCACCAGGACAAAAGCCAAAAAAACAGGCCAAAAATGATTTAGTAGCTCCTGGAGTGTTTTCAGCTAAATGAGAAAGTGTCTTCAGCACATGATAAGTGCCTTGTGGCAAGATGTTGATGCCGCTTTATGTCCTTATTTAAATTAATTAAACCACATAATGTCACTCCCAAAGCTTACAGAAGCGTGACAGACTATAATACATGCTCACCATTTTGGTTGTCACGGTAACTGAATTTAATTGACCACACGTTGCCAGATGAAAATGAAAGATGTTCAAGCTGGTGATGATTCTGGGACCAATATACTAAAACTGTATTAATTAATCATTAACTATACTTGCTGTGTGAGTCTTGCTGTGTCATCTTCCGTCCTCCTGAACCTGCTGTCTTTCTGTTTCATTCTCTTAATATACTTCACATGCAGGCTGGATGCTGACTGGAAGAATAGGAGGGGAATCAGGTTTGTTTTATAGAATAATTAGTCAACTAATAATGATAACCTTTTGATTCAGAACCAGAGAGAAACACAAACAGTGGGGGAACAAATGATGAGGAGGAACCATGTGGCATATGTATAAGAAAGGTTTGTAGGTCACACCTGGTGGCACAAAGCCCAGGGGATAATAAAGACATTGAGGACAATGAGGGTGGTTAATGAGTGTCACAGGTGTGTTAAGAGGTACAAAGCACACTCTTACTGCATAAAAATAATAAATTACGCAATGCAGGCGATGATTAGCTTAGCTTGGCACGAAGACTGGAAGCTAGGAGGAACAGCTAGCCTGGCTGTGTCCAAAGTTAAAAACCTCTAAAGATCATTTGTTTAATTCCTATATAAGACAAAATGAACATATAAAAACAACATTTTGTTTAACAGGGGGTAATGTGTTTCAACTAGCCAAATCTGGATCTTCATGCTAAGTTATTTTTCTCCTTACTCTCGTTTCATATTTAAAGTGTTGAGTGGTAAATGTTAGTATGCTAACACGCTAAAATGCTGAACATGGTAAAAATATTCCTGCTTAACATCAACATGCTGTACTTTTCTGTAAGTGTGCCTGTGACCTGCCATAGGACTGTATAAGCTAACTTTGGTACAGTACATCAAATGGTGACAAAAGGTTTAACATTGTACATGGTGATGTGTACCGTGGTTATCAGGGGCGGATCTAGGAGTGACAAGATCCGGGGCAAAGCCCAAAGCACCGACAGCCAGGGCCGGTTTTTCTTTTTGGATGGTTCACATGCACTGTTTCCTTCGGGATTAATAAAGTATCTATCTATCTATCTATCTATCTATCTATCTATCTATCTATCTGTCTGTCTGTCTGTCTGTCTGTCTGTCCAGGAAAAGTCTTCCTACTTGTCCCTTAATACAATGAACTGTGTGTATTTACAAAGTCAGAGATTATGATGACAATGACAATGACAATGAAACTATTGTCATATTTCTTGGAGGCTTTACTCTCTAAAAGGCTCAGTATGCTTAAAAAAGGGCAAAAGATACCTGAACTGCCTGCTGTAACAACAACAAAACAAAACATGTATCACCACAGCAACCATGTTGCCATCTCTAAACCTAACATAGCCTGGGGCCAGAAGAGATTGACTGCTCCTTACCATCATGGTAAAGAACAGGAAACTGAGGTCACCATCAAGACCTCACATACAAGCTTTCACAACTGCTGGTCTCAGTATATATGTACACATGAGGCTAGAAGGGAAAAAATATTTAGGTTACAGAGGCAACCATCACAAAAACATGCCCTCGAACAGTGGTCAGTAGGTCACAAGGGTTGGGAGACTACTCAGACGGTTCAATACTTCCTTTAGCTGAAGGAAGTGTCCTAATTCCACCTTAAATACTAATACAGTCATACGCAGAATCAATACATACATTTTTAATACTGATTTTTACAGTTAGTGTACAAGAAAATCTCTGTACTTTATTGTTTTGTATTAACTAATGTAAATGAGACTGGCATCAATCAAAGTGGAGCTTTGGAAGATCCTTATTACACTCAACACATCACCAACCTTAACAAAAGATAAAGCGATTAGCTTTATTTCAAAGCAGACATTTTGACTTACAGCAGGAGAAACATTAACAATGACTGCTGTATCCAAGTGTCCCAGTAAACCATGACAGGGTGGCAGTTTGCTAGCATGAATACAAGAACTGTGAAATCAAAGGAGCTGAATGGAATTATGCCTTTGTTATTTTTTATCATTTACATCTGTGTTTTTCCTACTGTGACTCAAAATGTCACATTTTTTCTTGTTTTGTTTTTGTTTTCAAATGTTCAATTATTTTCCCCCAGCTGTCTCACCATCCTCTAAATTTTCCATCTGTGAGCACATCCTCAATTTCATTTGTTTACCACATTGTTATTACGCACTATTGGACAATAGTGCTTCAAAAATCAACAATTAGTTTGAGTTGCATACTGCCATTTTTGAGTATTTTTGATTCTGACTCATTGCTTAGAATTGTGTGGATCCTTTTCCAGTGACTATGTGGCAGAGATGGGAAGATAAAGGGTCATAAAACTGCAGAATTGGGAGCAGTCCCAATTTGCAGCACCACACCTTTAAAGCCTGCAAGAGCACATAATCTGAAGTGAACCTGTACACTTGACGCTGAGAAGAACTGCTGGTTTGCAAGATGTGCATGTACAGACCAGGGTCCAGCTGTCCTGTTTGGGTTTTATCTCACGTTCAGTAGTTGAACTTTACTCATGAGCCACAGACCTTACTACTGAAAGGCACTGTACAATGTCAGAGTGGTTACTATTTGTTTTTCTTCCTTTTCTTTCACCTCACCAATTATTTCCTGCTTTGTGCATGAGCAGCTGCTGAACTGGTTCATGTGGATATTTTTACATTTTGTGTTGTAGTGTACTCCTACACTATCTATGTTGGTTATCAACTCTGCCATTCTTGCAGAAACATCCTGCTATTTTAATGTGTGGTGGCTGCATGTGAGATCTGTGATGTGTGCACAGCTTATTTTAGGGATTCAAGCTTCATGCAAGCTCTGAAACAAAAACCAGAAGCCTACAGTTAGGTTAAAAGTGCAGCCAGTCTTTCTGAATACCACAAACACAAAGTCCCAACTCTTTAAGCCAGTGCTGGGAATCACCTTTTACGCAAGGCTCTTTTGGACAGACCTCGTGCCTTAGTGGAAACTTGGCTCTGCTCTTCATCCACTTCTAAACAGACGGCTGCTTACACGCAGTCTGCACATCATAATAAACACAGGAGGCGAACACCATGTTTTCACACAGCAAAGCATCAAACTGGTGCAACTGAAAGAGGGAAGCCAGTGATAATCACAACAGAACACAGCAGGTGACGCAAATGCAGTATAGCAGAGATAACCTAGAACAAAATGTGATTATTCTTTACATATCGGTGCAGGGTGTTGTGTTCCTAAATGGAAGATGTCCTTTTAGTGTTTCTGGGATGTGATGTCGGTGTCAACCTTTGCTTTTACTGGAAGAATAAGCTTACAGAGCTTAAATGGCAACGCCCAAATCCATTTTTCAATTAAACAAATACATCCATTATAATGTTGTTCAGCTATTGTTTTGCAGCTCTACTTGCTGCAGGATAACATAGTTTTAAGAAAAATAATCAGAGTTATTTTGGAAATGTGTTTACTTTTCCACTGAGGAATCAGACATACAAATTGAACCTATAAGGCAATAACAAACACAGATTTGCATACAAACAATGGTTGAATGTCACTGAGTGTGAATGACCGACAGGAATGATGCCATTTAAGGTTAGTGAGGGTTACACATCGACCGTGCCTAAAAAAAAAAGACAAAACCTGCACGTCCAGTTTCACAACCTCCATCGGAAAAAATGACTCCATTGAGTTAGTTACTGTAAACTGATCACCTGAGCTTTATTAAAGAATATTTTGGGAGCTCGGTAACCCAGAAAAGATTATTGAAAGCTCTATTATTTAATTTGCTTCTAAAACACTAAGATTGCAAAGATCTGCTTTGAACAGCTGGATAAAGTTATGAAATATTAGTATTACAGTAATCATGATATAGATTTACACAAAAAAGCACAAGCACAGAATCTATGAATATCCCAAACAATGTTCATTTCATAAGTTTGACTGCTTAATACAAGATTATGTAAGGCTCCTACTTCACACAAAAGTGCATTGTAAGAGTGTGTGTGTGTGTGTGTATTAAAGGCTTCAAGTTTCCACTCACACGTTGTGTATGTTTTCTCTTGGACCAGGATTAGCTTCCAAAGGAGGTGTGATATCACACAGCACTGCAGAGTGAAACTCAAACATACAACTACAGGAACAAGTAAAGCACACTTTGGACCACAATCCTCATATTGAAATATTAATCAAATGCAAATTAAAATGGTTTGCACACAGAGATGTAATTCAGGGAATCACACAGTTGCCGTTCAATGGAGTTAGCATTTATTTAGCTCATTGCTTTAGTGGTACAAGATATCTCTTATAAATCTTGTTTATAGAAGTATAACAGGGTCCTGTACCAAAATGCCAAGAAAGTTATTGATTATTTAAACCAGGACAGAGCTAAAAGGAGTCACATGGACAGAAACGCAAACTAGAATGCTAAATATGCTGCTATGCGTCTTCTTTTGCCAAAACGGCTCCAGTGATAACATGTTTGAGGTATGTTTTTCCAACTTGGTGTGGCATTCTTTTGGCCCCTGTGTTCCCAAAAAAATTCAATCAATGCTTTAAGTATACATAGCTAAAATATGTCTACACGTCAAGGTTAAAACCGGTCTACAATTGTCGACAGTTAAAATTATTCTAAGTCATCTTAAGTTACGTAATGATGTTTCGACAGCATGAGAATAGAAGGATATTGTCTCAGACAGCCTGTCAGCTAATCAGTATGAGCTGCTTCCTTCAGGCTTCACAATCAATTGGTCATTGAACAGCAGTTGGCTACCAGCTGATCAGTAACATCCAGTTATATTCATACAAGTGTACAAGACGACCATTAAAACCTGCCATTTTTCATCATCACCTTGCTAAAGCCCTGCTGTTAATGCAGTAGCTACCGTACATCCCACCACCACAACCCCCAACCTTCTGCTATGGTGTGAAATGAAGGCTTTTAGTATTGTTGACTTTAATAAGATGGTGTATGTGTTTGTTGAGAGGGATAAGTTCTCCTAGCAGCATCTCATTGCTGCTCAGATTCTGTGAGAGCAGAGCCTTCAAATCTAAGCGTATAAGCCTTTGCTATAAATGGTCAATTCCTTGACAAAAGTGTCTCAGGCTGAACTACATTTCCATGCGAAGCGGGTCGTATAACTTCACTCTGAAATATGGTTATTTAAAAGTAACAATAAACAAATTGATTCTACCAAAGTTTTTTTATAGATTAAGTCGATATGAAAAGAATGTAAGACGATGCATTTGGCATTTAGCAGCATCCGCTTTGCTATTTTTAATACCCTATAAAGATAAAGGTAAGAGCAGATTGCATCATGTCTGTACCAACCTGTCATATCTTGATATGCCACTATGACATGATTAATGCTTCATTGACCCACACCTTGTCTGAGTCATTTATTAACTGTGAACACTCCACATAGTGTTGCAAAGTGACAATGAAGGAACTGTACATCCGATCTGGTCACATGGAAGGGAAAACGGCTCCTGGCAATATAGGAAAGGCATTTTTACGACTAACTACATCCAATAGTTGATGGATGTTTTAGTGTTTCATTTTGTTGAAGCAGAACTTAAACAGTAAGTTTTAAATAATAAGTAAAAAAGATACACATCACAGAGCATCTGCAGTTTAGCAAAATGCACTCAGATATTTAAAAAACAAAACAGAAAGAAAGAAAAACACAAGAAAGAAGAGAAAAATTCCATTACTCCCAAATATAAATTTATTTTAGGAAGAAGGTCATTTAATCTGCCATGTACGTCACATTTTGACCTTACTCTTAAAAATGGAAGCTCACGGGATACTCAGGGAGGGAATGTTTATGCAATGACAGCCTATCATTGCCTCAGGCCGTCCGAGTCATACCAGGGCCCAGTCACTGTTTACACAGCCAGAGCCAATCCAATGAAAGAGCTCTCATTCCAGTCCCGCCTACTGCCTGTCACAATCCAGACCTTAGCTGGGCAGAAACTATAAAGTTGCCTGGCAAGTGAAGAGGGAGAAGGAGAGGAGATTAAACCATGAGAGAAACTTGTTCAGAAAGCATGGCATTCACCGACTGTATGAAACCCACTGACCTGGCTGCAGAGAAAAAGGGGATAAAGTAAGTTAATGTGCTGTTTAATGAGGATGTGCTTGGTTATGTGATGACCCTGTTAAATATATTACTCAGCATTACACTGCCATTAAGCCCTGATGAGTTAACATTGATTTATTTTCTGTTTTCTTTTTTCTTTTTTTTTTACAGAAGGAAAAACTGGAGAAATAGGATAGGATTCCTCCTGAAAATAAACTCTTCCCAGTCAATATTGCATCTAATGAAAAACAGATCCTACAGGTAAGACACTGCAATTTGTTTAACTTCATGATTAAGAGATTATGATTGTGTGTAGCATCCTGCATGCTAGTTACAGTTGATTATGTAAGTTAAATTAAGTTACATTTAATTTAGGTTTATATGTCATTTAAATTATGTTATTGTATTCTTAGTCATTGCATATCCACTTTAATAAATATAGTGCAGTTTTTAACATATATTCTTGCAAGCATGTTATGCATATTTTATTTTATGAATGAACTCAAACCAAATATTGAATTGATTCCACCCTGCTATGATAGCATGGACATGCTGTATAATAGAGTAAATCCTTTTATGCACTACTTATACACCAATTATGCAATTCATTTTATGGAATAATGAGCTATTATTAGTATTATTAGACATTTGTAAGAATTATTTCACTTCTAAGTATGCAATTACAAAAAAAAAGTTCATTTTGAGTCAATATTGTTACTTTAAACTAAAAATAGTACTTGTCTCTATTATCTCTTTAACAATCTTTGATGTCTGCCCTCAGGCCAACTGCTGATGACGTGAACCAATGGGCGCAGTCACTTGACAAACTACTTACTCATAAATGTAAGTATCATTCACCGCACTATTGGTGCATGATTACATAAAACTGTCTCAAAGGTCACACGGTTACTGTGTGCTGAATGACGGCCATTTATTGGCCTCAATAAAATAAAGGCTGTAACGGCTATGCACATGCTTTACCTTACTTTAATGAGCAAACACTGAGTGGATGTGTCTCAGAACTCAAGTTGCTGGCCTTGTATTTAACACTTTTTTTTTTTTTCCTCTTTCCCTCCCTCACACACAGATGGCAAAGCTGCATTTTGTATCTTCCTGAAGTCTGAGTTCTGTGAAGAGAACATTGAGTTTTGGACAGCGTGTGAGGACTTCAGTAAACTCACGTCGCACAAAGAGCTGGTGTCCAAGGCCAACAGCATTTACGAGGAGTTCATTAAAAGTGAAGCTCCCAAAGAGGTAACAGCTAACAGATGCCATAAACACATTAGCTGTAAATCAAAATAAACGATTCCTTCGAAGTGATAGTTAATCGGGATTTATGGTGTTCAACTCTACGTTCAAATACACAAGATGTTCTTCATTAAAATTGATGTTTCTCTTTGGTCACAGATCAACCTGGATTTTCACACAAGAAACGCTATCGTCCAGAGCCTAAACGAGCCCAGTGCAACCAGTTTTCTGGCAGCTCAGAGGAAAGTCTACAGTCTGATGGAGAACAACTCCTACCCCAGGTTTATCCACTCTGACCTCTACAAAGAACTGTGTGCAGCTGCCAAGAGGAGAGGGCAAGCACATTAAGTCCTAGTCAAACTAGACACTCACACTCCCAAAGTCATTTGTTTACTGGTGTGACTGTGTGAATAGACTGTGGATGATGTTTATTCCAGGCACTGCCTCGGGATAATAGACCCAAATGCAAATCCTGAGCATAAACATTAACAGCGAGTGCGGAAAATGCAAAACTGAAGCCATTTTTAGTCTGTCCTGCTGACAGCTTTCAAAAATGAAGTTGGGATGATTAGGCCCAGTGTTATATGATGCTGCAGGTGCTATGAAGCCACAGATGGGATTAAAGTCATTTTCTTCCCTGGGCTATTACCTGCACTTTGTTTACCACATTAGATGTTTGTATTTTGAGCAATGACACAGTTAGAGAAAATGCTGTTGTTGTGCCTTTGCATTCAAAGCAGAGAAGACTGTGGATGTCCGTCCAAACACCTCATGCTCTTTCACTAGCCTCACACTGAACCGACTGTGCTGTTGGAATGTATTTTGACGATTTTGTACAGCTGTCACATACACAGGGTTTTATTTATGTTGCTTTGCTGGATTTGTTGCTGAAGTGTTTACACAAAGTGCAATTTAAGTTAATATAATATATTTTTCACTGAAGACTGTACTGTGACAACATGATGTAATATAAATACTGTGATATTTTACATCACGTGTTGAATGTGAATTTATGTTTGAGGCAGCTGGATTGCTCCAAAAAATAAAACGATTCTTCAATGCTGAAATGTTTGTGTTCATGTGTATTTTGTGAGCCAGTGCAACTATGTCGGACTTCTTTGAGCATGGGAGTTCATTGCTTACCATTGGGGAAACTATACAATCTACCCAAAAGACAATTAGTGGCAGATTGAGTATGATTTTCCAAAAGAAACAAAAACAAACAAAAAAAAAAGACTCTCTCTGTCTGTATCTGCAGAGACCCTGTCCTCTGTATTTCCTTCATTTAGCTACTGATTTTGTCAATTAGCAGTAAACTATATTTTGTCACATCGACTAATTGACTGACCACATATCTAAATGTCTTCTCAAGTAAATACTGAGCAGACCAGTTACTTACAGAGAACATAACATCTTCATTTCCAAATCTATATTTATATTCTGAGGATCTACTAGAATAACTTTGCATGATTTACAGTTTTAAAAAAAATCCTTATTTATCTTTTATTCTCGTCCTTTATGCAGACTCTCAGTTCAGCCCCCCTCCTGCGTTAATCTCCTTCAGTTCTGTCTGTTCTCTCTCTTATTTTTTTACTCAAAATATAAACTTTGGCTACAGGACGGGCAGCCATTATTGAGTATAGCTGAATAATCTCACCTCAGTTTGATGGGAAAGTAACGTAACTTTGCAAATTGAGCGTTTTTCTCTTAAGGCCGCATTTTTACATATGTTCACCACATGTTTCGAAACTATGACCATGGCACTAAATGGTAGAAAGTCACAAATGCATGACATGTCACCATTACATTTGCATCAAGTGACCTTTTGGCTTCTGGTTGGAACCTGTAAACACAACACTGGCATATTATCACCTTTTAAGTTGATAGTATTCGCTTATTTACACCAGATACGTAGAAATGTAGCATTCATTAAGAGTCTATTTTTTGCGTTAAATCCACCACTGTGTTGAGTAGCTATTTGCTCATTTTGTCTGCTGTTTATAACTTCATGTGTACAGTCAGCATTTAGAGGGCTTTTATAGAAAGTTGCTGCCTGCTGCTGCCTACAGTCGATTCTGATGCTGAGAGTGAACAACACAGTAAAAAGCTGTCTGGAAAAACCAAAACAGTTAAAATATGTTGAAATGTTCATCAATACTAAAGACCCCTTGTCACATACCGGTATGATTATGGTAGTTTATAGTATCTTTAAATATAGAATAAAATCCCTAATTCCTTGTTAAAGACAACATTGAGCAATCCTCATTTCACTTACTGCTACAACTCAGTGAAGCAATACTTTGCTATTCACTGAATGTATTTTCCATCCCATAATATTACGGTAATATAAATGTCATGTACTTTGGTTTGAGTGTTCAGTTTAACAAAAAGCACATCCACATACTGTACACTACAAGCACACTAAACATACTTTAAGAGATAATGTACTGGATGTTCAGCGCACAGCAAAAACAACATTCTTCATCTTTTTTGGGACATTTCATTCCTCTGACTGCAGCATGATGGGACTTCATCATTATCATCACAGCTGAGTTCCCACACTGTAACAATGGACCCTTTGTTTAAAGTTGTAAGTGCAGGAGAGAAAACACCTCGACTGTCAGCATGGCAGTATGGTGCGTGCTCCTCGGCCTGCTGTGTGTCTGCTCTCCCATACAGAGGCTGTTTCTAGCCGTGAACTCATTGTAGAGGCTGACAGTGGCCAGACGCCCGGACGTTGCTCCTGACAGGCTCCTGACAGCTCGGGCTCTCTCATCAGACCTGTGGCCTGCTGTCCTGGTGTAATGAGACCATCTTTTTTTACTCCAGCAGCTCTACAGAACTGTATGTTCTTCTGGCAGCAAAGTCACACAAGTAGATCTGAACAATGAAAAGAGAGAGGATGTGTGCATAGCTGTTAACAAAAGGTTACTTTTCTCTGTATCTTCTGGTTTTGTATATTTTTTGTTTTATAAACCCTATTATGATTTTAACTTTTACAACATTCTTTGCACAAAGTCTATTTCGTGCATATTTTCTATTAATCGTCTAATCTTTCTAAAGAATCTTTAAGTTTCTCTTCTGTAAATGTCTTTTTCCCACCGATGGCATATCTGACAGTCAGAGTATGGATTTCTCTTTAACCCTCCTGTTGTCCTTGAGTGGAAAGAAAGGAAGAAGGAAGGAAAGGAGGGAGGAAGGGAGGAAGGGAGGAAGAAGGAAGGGTGGAAGGGAGGAAGGAAGAAGGAAGGAAGGAAGGACAGGAGGAAAGGAAAGAAGGAAGGATGGGGGAAAGAAGGGAGGAAGGAAGGTAGGAGGGAGGGAGGGAGAAAGGAAAAGAGGAAGGGAGGAAGGAAGGAAAGAAGGACAGAGGAAAGAAGGAAGGGAGGAAGGAAAGGAGGGAGGAAGTAAGGGAGGAAAGGAAAGAAGGAAGGATGGAGGAAAGAAGGGAGGAAGAAAAGTAGGAGGGAGGGAGGGAGAAAGGGAAAGAGGAAGGGAAGAAGGAAGGAAAGAAGGACAGAGGAGAGAAGGGAGGGAGGAAGGAAAGGAAGGAAGGAAGGAAGGAGAGAAGGGAGGAAGAACGAAGGAAAGGAGGGAGGGAGGAAGAAGGGAGGAAGAAAGAAGGAAGGAAGGAAGGAAGGAAGGAAGGAAGGAAGGAAGGAAGGAAGGAAGGTACAATCAAAACACGAAGGTTAAAATGTTGTCTCCCAAGGTTTCTTCCATTTTTATCCATGCTGGTTGAGAAAGGAAAAGAGGAAGGAAGGAAGGAAGGAAAGAAGGACAGAGGAGAGAAGGGAGGAAGGAAGGAAGGAAGGAAGGAAGGAAGGAAGGAAGGAAGGAAGGAAGGAAGGAAGGAAGGAAGGAAGGAAGGAAGGAAGGAAGGAAGGAAGAATCAAAACAGACGGGTTCAATTTGACCTGGGAGGACGACACAAAGGTTAAAATGTTGTCTCCGAAGGTTTCTTCCATTTTTATACATGCTGGTTGCACGAGTCCTACGATCAGCTGATCCACCACTTTGGTCCAGATTGAAATATTCCAACAGCTTTTGGATAGATTATTCTGCCATTCAAGCTCAGACATTCATATCCACGCTAGTATGGCTGTAGACTGTTTTAGTTTTGTTTGGATTATAAACTACTTATGGTCGGATTTTGTCTGAGCTATTTTAACCTTCTTTTAAATTCTGTAAAGTTTCCCACCTGAGGCACATCTGGCAGTCAAAGGAGGGGGATTTCTCTTTGAATTGCCTTTCCTATTGGTTTATTTATCTTATATTTCAATTATGAAAACCTATTAATTGTCCTTATCAACAAAGAAAATGACAAACGGCTCCAACTTCTCAATTTTGCAGCTCACTTGAATACCTTTGGGTTTAGGACTGTTGGTAAGACAAATAAACTATTTGACATCACTTTGGCCTCTTTTTCTGACTTACAGAATAAACAATCAACAATGAAAACAAAATAAGTAAATGCTACTTTTGGTATTTTTGAGGACTTTTTTTTCTTGCCTGGGTCCAAAAATGTTAGTTATGGACGTCTAAAGCCTTTTGATACACTCTATGTGATAATGAGCTGTACAAATAAACTTCCCTTGACCCTCTAAGTAAGTCTATGCAGCACACATTCCGTTACGCAGCAGCATTTGGCTATTTTTAACACTAAATAATTATTGTAGCATCTGCCTACAATACCATAAGGTATGGTATGTTATTTTGACCTCAGCCAAACAAAAAGGATACAATAGAGACTGCATTGTCAACATAATTACTGTGTCTGAAGACAAAACATATAGTCAGGCAGTGAATGTATGACATGAACACCGTCACTGTGAATACTTTTTGTTTGCACATCCGCATGGCTTGACATCAGATAAGGTAATAAAACAGACAAAATGTTCTCTCTCTCCAGGGGCTGGTAGTAAAACCCGAAGGTTTTCTTTTCTTGTCATCATGAAGGATCTCAGCAACAGACTAGTGGGATCCGATCCAAGGAGTGCTTAAGGTGTGTATGTAAACACCAGAGCCAAAAATAGTAAAGGGTCACGTTCTACACTGGTTGGCAGACAGCAGATACGTCAGACTACGCAGGCCTCTAGACGCACGACTTGTGAATGCTAAGTTTATCTTTTTTGTGTAGTACAAAGCTTAAGATTTACAGGAGAAGTCACTGAGGCCATTACAGACTCCCATGTCCAAAACAGCAAAACACTGCCATGGGAAGCTTTCCAAAAACCACACAATCCTCTAAACTTGAACTAGTCCATTCTTGCTGATGCACTTATAAGGACGTGGCAGCTTGCATGTGTCTGCTCATCAGGTTGAATGGTGTAAAAACAAAAGATCTAAATATTAGACTGTTGATTATCTTCCAAATGGATTATGTAACTTTGATCATTTATCACAGAAAGAGAAAGTTAAGATGGATTTGTTTCTAACTTTCTATAAATACTTGTTATTCCTCTCTTTCACCAGCAGGTGGCAGCAAAGACCCACTACTACATATGAGTGAACAGCACTTAGTCATTTTAAAATAACAATCTTATTATTGAAGTATATTCATGCTGTGGGAAGCAGGTTGTAGGATGATTGAGGACATATGTCCATGGAAGCACTGATTCACAAACATCTAGACATTTTATTATGAAAATAAGACAGAACATAATTTGAGCACATCTTTCCTTCAATCATGCATTAGAGCTGATGGACACACATGGAGAGTATTTTTTTGCTGGACAGTCTCTGCTACACCTGCAGTGCAGTTCTTTAAGTTTTGGATGGTTTCGCAGGTACCACAGTGAGGGAGTGCCGCAGAACATCCGTGGTCATTAATATGAGTATGACAGATGAACGGTATCTGTGTGAGGCTCACTGATGAAAGAGTGCCTTTGGGCTTCTGGATGTGTGTGTGTGTGGTTTTGTGTGCATGTGTGTGTGTAATTAGAAGCTTCTCTCTGAAGTGTGTGTTGCTGTTCACTTGGCCTCCTGGGCTTTTTTGGCGCTCTGTTTCTCCTTCGCCTGGTGAGAGAGAAACCCACAGGGTATTTCATTAGTGCACTGTGTTTACAGAGGAATCAAGAAAAGAATACAGTTATTTCTATTAATAAGATTACTACATTTGGGAACATGCTCTATATTTTAATTTGAATTACTGTACTTCATCAAAACGCACCTAAGACATAAAAAAAGTCATATTTATGATCAAGGAATGACATGCTTCTGAGATGTTAATCCTGCCCTCTAGTGGACAGAATTAACACTAATGTTTTGGTTTTCTAAGCATTACTGCAGTGTTGGCATTTCATTAAAGAAATTCTCTGCTATTTCAAGTATGATAATTATTTATTTTTCTTACACCTGTCAGTATTTGCCCTTGAACGCCCCTAAAACATACACATGGGTACTTTTACTGTAAAGACTGTTTGGGGAATAACAATGTTTTCCCTTTAACACAAGCACTGAAAGAAAATTGTGTTCTGGAAAGCCATAGAAAAAAAGAAAAAGAAAAATATATTACCTTTTCCACCAGAGGTATTAACTGCTGGTACTCTGCCAGTGTCTTCAGTAGCTCCATGATGAAAGGAAGGTAGTTGTGCTTTCGTCGAATGTTTTCAATCTGGAAACAACACACACGAATCCATTAAGTGACGAGAAAATAGGAACGGATGAAAACGGATGTGCTTATACTGATTTATAACAATATAACACATCAAACTAAACATGCGCTTATGCTCATTTAACGGTATTTTAGTCACAGTAGGAGAAAACGTATGTACTATAGATGAATAAGACATTTTCCTGCATTTGAGCGTCGAGCAGAAACCCACCTTATATCTTTTAAGTTTCTGATTTTCCTCTTCAATAAGGAGTTGGTACTTGGCAATCTCTGACTGAATGGAGCTAAGAAATGTGCTGCTTTGATCTGTGTCCATTGGTTCGTCCTGGAAACAGAAGAGGGAGAAAGAAAACCCAGATTTATATGTATTATGGGATGATTCGAGCCACTCATAGAATTCCAATAGGAATTTAATTACCGGATTTCTGACACCTATAGGAGGGCTTACTCAGCTTCAAGGACTAATGCACAGATATGGGAAAACTCAAGTAAATGTATGCAATTGGTATTAATAGTAAGTACGTGAGAAGGTCAGTACAGACCTTTAGAGATCATATATAACTGTCAACCACATTATTTTTGCTGAGACATGTAATATTTTGGCATAAAGTGATTTCACACTTTTAAAGTTCCTTCCCTCCTTCAGTTATGCATTCATTAATTGATTGTGCTGACCTTCAAGCTATCACCTCACAGCACAGATGTGTAGACGTGTGCTCTGTCGGCCGTGATCAATAGACTCTGACATCACAGTGAGGTGTGGTTGGTAACTAATATGATGTATCGCGTGTTGGGGAAACACCCAAAAGTGATGCTGGGTGTGGTGTCAGGTGCAACAGAACTAAGAATAAACTTTTAACCACAATAAAAGGGCAGTGGAACAATTATTTTTAGGTTGAGGTTAAGTTTTTGTTTGCTGATAACAAATAGGCTACAAAGAATCTACTATTCAGTGTAACAAAACTGTAGAGCCGTAATGATTAGTCAGTGGGGCTGATTAGTTGGTTGTTATTATCAGACAGATAATTAAATAAAGAACTATTTTGATAATTGATTTAGTCATTTTTAAGCATAACTACCAAACAAGGAGGCTGGTTTCTACCTTTCAAATGTGATGATTTCATGTTTTGTTTGTTGTTGTACAAGATTATTAAACTTATTATCTCTCAGTTCTGGGCGAAACACATTTGAAGACTAGAACAGATATTTTTCACTGTTTTCTGACATTCTATAAATAGATGAGAAAATAATGAATGTATTCATGGATAATTAAAATAGTCATCAGTTGCAGCTATAAACCAATGCTGAAAATACATTCTACTATATTGCTGTACATTTATGCAAATAATTGATCCTCCTTATGCTACTTATGCTAATTCTATGACTATTCTTGTCCTGAATGTACGCCGCCCATTTCAGCAACGTTCCAACCGCTCCGTACTCAGAGGATAACGATGCTGTATGAGGCAGGTGTGTCTGAGTGATCTGAGTGACTCCACCTATCTGGGACAATCAATTACCAGCCTTCATCAAAGCCATACTGTTAGTACCTGACATTACATGTAACGTTTGATGGATGGAAAAACTACTGAATGGATGAAGTCCAAGACAAAATAAAGTCCCACATTTGATGTTAACAGCATGGCTATTATCTTTTGAGAAGTGAAAAGTTAAGAGCTTCACATATAGACCTCAAAGAGAGAAATCCAAAGTCTGCCACTCACCTCAGTAAGCTGCATTTGCAGCTCTGAGATTTTCCTCTCGTATATCATCTTTCTGTCTGACACGATGGCCATTAGGTTGAATCGGATCTCTCCTTCACTGTACCTGAGGAGGGAAAACATGTAATTTTCAGTAGGTACAAAATGATAAATTGTCACGAGATCAAAATAGTGTTGAGACGGTAGAAAAACAAGATACACAGAAAAAAACCTTTGTAATTTGAAGATTTGGAACTATCAAAAACATCAATGAATGAAAAGAGATGGATGAATGAGCTCCTCTGCTAATTCATTTGAACTCAACACTCCTTTATATACTTTTTTATTTTTGTTTAAATCCAACCTGTACATGCATAAAATGGTCACTACTGAATATTAGCTGAATATTATTAGGCCAATGTTTTAAATGACACCTCTAAAATGACATAATTAAAGTTCTACATTAACTGTGATGGACCTAAAATGAGTGTACTCATATTCACTTTTG
Organism: Scomber japonicus; assembly: GCF_027409825.1. Taxonomy (NCBI): domain Eukaryota; kingdom Metazoa; phylum Chordata; class Actinopteri; order Scombriformes; family Scombridae; genus Scomber; species Scomber japonicus. The sequence goes on along the minus strand of NC_070584.1, from coordinate 29,178,387 downwards.
TATTCTTTTCTCGATCACTGGGCGAACTGCGCTGATCCAGTCATCCTGGGTGCATGCACCTGGTAAAAAAAACAAACAAACAGGAATAAATAAAACTGTAGGTCTCCAAATATATATAAATTAATATCAAAAGCACATTGTACATCATTATAACACAGACAGTTTTTGGGGAGATGAGCCATGGCCAACAAGACTAAATTCAGCTGTCCAGATCAAGGTCTCCCACTGTGAAGATTTCCAACATTAAACTGTCAAATCTGCTCCTGAAACCTGAAAAATTCATAAAAGAAAAATAACAAATTGAATTTTTTCTTTTACCCAAGTCAATTGGTCCCTCTCGAAGTCCATCCAGCTCGTATAGTCTGCCGTTGACAGGAACATAGCTCACAAAGTGAAAGGCGTCCTCGTCCTTTGCTGACGACTTTGCATCAAATTCAAACATTTGCTGTCTGTAAACATAAAGAAAAAAAATTAAATAAAAGATAATTATAATGCATCACACCAATGATTTACAGTTCACAAACCCAAACCCTCATCAACAAATGAAGTGATTAACATGAGAAAATCAGATGTTTCATTAGCTGTTAAGTGCTGTCTTTTAATTAATACCAATATGCGATTACCACAACAAGACATAGCCTCGCATAGCTCGTCTCACAAAAAGCAGACTAGCGCATTAGAAACCAATGGACCGAGCACTTTCAACCTAGTTAGAATGGAGGAGCTAAAAATAACAGGAAGCCAAAATCAAACAGAAAATGATATGAGCAGGAGCTTACCTGGCAAAGCTGTTGTGAACTTGTCGGATCACTTCAGAGTTGCTAAGAGCCAAACCTTTCATCTGAGGAGAGAGAGAGAGAGAGAGATGCTGGATTATTATGCTGACTGTATATAACCCCCTTTCCTTAAAAACATGCAGTGGTGTTATGATGGGTTGTACTGAACTAATTACACATTCCCAGTTTCTAACAAGCTATGCATCCAATTAGTGTTTCAATTTCAGTAACATTAAGGTTACTAATTAAAATAAATGACTCAATGTTGCTTCTGAATGATCCCTATAAATATACACACTGCTATTACGTAACAAACTGAAGGCCCCTGCATATTCTTCATAATTAGTAACTGGTGTCTCTAAACTGGCTTAGATGAACATAAATATGGAACAAATTAACTTGTCAATGGAGAAACTATCTCACTACTTTATCAAAACACAAGAAGAGTTTAACTTTATAAATGTTATGGAGAGTCTGGGTCTTCTGGATGTTGGTGGGACTCACAACAAAGTCATCATAGCTGAGTTAAGAAGGTAAAGCTCTCAGTCACTATTATATTAATTTACATCTATTTGATTTGTGTTGAGTCATTTTTTTTAAGAAGTGTGTGATGTCCAAATTCTCTGATTCCAGCTCCTGAGATGAGAATATTATCTGATCTTTTCTAAGACAGCAAACTGAGTGTCTTCCGGTTTTAATAATAATAATAATAATAATAATAATGCATTTTATTTAAAAGGCACCTTTCAAAGCACTCAAGGTCACAAAAATAAATAAATAAATAAATGCAGGCAGGAGCTTAAAACTGAATCTCAACAGTTTTTGGAGACTTGCTCACGATCACATTGGTACCGCAGGAACGGTATGACGGAACATTTTAGTGGTTTTGAAACCATGGTAACCGGCCCATGCCTAATAACTGCTAGTTGCAGCCCTAGTGAGAAGTGCACTAACTCCCAGAAATCAGAAACACACACACACACACACACATATATATATATATATATATATATATATATATATATATATATATATATATATATATATATATATATATATATATATATATAAAAACTTATGATTTAGATAAACAATTAAAACTAATGTAATACATAAGTTAATTCACATCACACAAAACTCAATATCAAACCAGAATCACAATTATTTGGGTCAATTTAAAAAGTTACCGTCAACTTACAGCGGCGTCAAAACTCTGTGAAAACTCTCTGAACTCTGTCAGCGTGTCTCCGAGCAACATGTCAGAATGGGTGCAGTTGAGCAGGACGCTGACTATCGCCTGGGTGGCACAAGCGTTGTTAATGACCTGCAAAAACACAACAACAGATAAAAGTACACAAAAAATGAATGTGACAAAAGAGAAAAGAATGCCCTTACTGATGCATGATATGAATTTGAAAGCAGGCACGCTGCTGTTCATCCATCATAAAAAGTGATTGATCAGATCTTAAAAGTTGCAACAGATAGCAATTTTATGAATGACAAAGTTTCTGGAAATCTGTGTGACGGCACATAAATCAAATGTGGAGCTGCTGTGTTAAAGACTTTAAAGTGTGTCTTAAAACAACAGTCAGGGGCCCATATGAGTATTGATAGAGGATTTCCTCACTGAAATTATTCATTCATCATTCATCAAGCTCTTTCAATGTATGTGATGGGGACCAAAATCCACAGTGTAGTGCTGGGCGGTATGACCAAAAATGTATATCGCGGTATTTTTCAAAATAAAAGCGGGTTCACGGTATATGACGGTATTTTTTTTTTCATGCATAATCAGCTGTTCACAACATCTTCTGCTGGTTGAGAGAGGAACTACTACTCTACTGAAGTAGATTGACTTAGGATGGACTATTTTACTGTCATGATGAGTGAATATTAGTAATATCAGAGCTGCCAACACTCCCGTTTTTCCCGGGTTTCCTCTCGTGTTTTAGACTCATCTCCCTCGGCCCTCCCGTTTTGTCTTTTCTCCCGGGAATCTCCCGTAATTTACAGCCCCAACTTTGTTTGTTAATAAGAAGAAGAAGAAGAAGAAGAAGAAGAAGAAGAAGAAGAAGAGCACAATAACAAAGGTTTTATTTTGAAAGCTTAGACAGGAAGCCGTCACAGCTCTGTTTGTTTGACAGAAGCTGAAACACACGGTGAAATGTTTTAAATTAAAGTGCAGAGTTTCCAGCCTGCGTCAGACGATGCTGAGTTTACTGACTAATTATTAAAAACCAGGATGTGATGTGTGAACTATCGTCATGGTAACCCGCTCGGCCAGCAAACATCTGCTGTTTGTTGAGCGGCAGGAAGCGCACACAGTTATTTTGTACAAAATAAATGCATTTTAAAAAGTTTATCTGAAGCTTATATGAGGCTTCAACAGTGTGAGTTAGTCATATCAAGTGGATATCTGACACATTTACATTCATTTTAGCATCAAATTCTCTCTTAGTGTTTCCCTGTTGAGCTGTGGTGGAAGTATTAGGGCTGGGCTGATATGCTTTTGTGCCGATTCGATTCTCTAACGATTTTTGGGTCCCGATTCTGATTAAACAAGTATTGTGATTTTATATTTCAATTATTGTGATTTTCTTTCCTTAAATAAGAACAGGTTGAACCAAACACTTGATAATACATCATAAGTCATATTTACAAAAAACACACAATACACACATCACATCAGTTTGTGAGATTTATTTTTAAAACTGTGCCCTCACAAAAAACATTCTCATCTGCCAACATCTTACAATAAACTAAACTGCTACATTTAGCTGCTCTTTAGAAAAAAATAAATAAATAAAAAAAAATTAAATAACAGAAAGAATCGCGATTAATATAAAAATCTATTTTTTGGCCCAGACCTAAGGTATAGTAACAAAAAAGAGGGACTCTGGCACTAAAGACTGAAACATTGAAAAATTGATTTGATATTTGACTCATGTGGACAGCTAAAGCTTCATATTAGCTTCAGATGAACTTTTAATAAATTGTTTCCACTGAAGGAAGACTGCGATTTCCCCCCCTATCACTTACAGTGTAAATGCATGATAAAGGGATCTTCTATTGGTCAGTATAAACAGAAGGAAAGATCATGGCAAGACAAAAGGTGTAGATGCAAATCACTGCTGTCCACGCCATGAATTACTGCACATCATTTGGATACATGTAGTGAGAGATGCACCGATATGAAAATTCTTGATACTATTAACAGATTGTTTATATAAACATCAGCAGATAGCAGCATTGTTAGTGAGCAGTATGTTTCACGCTAACGTACCACTACTGCTGTATTTATATTGTTTCTGTTGTTTTACGCCTGCACAATAAATCTAACTTTAAGCCAATCTGACTTTTCAAAATAAGATTTTCAGCTAATTTGAGAAGATGACTCACCAGACTAAAACAGATTCATTTGGGACTATGGTGAAATAACTGTTCTCATTAAAGGAAGGCTGATGCTTAATGTATGATGACCTACTAACAATACAGGCTGGATATGAGCAAGGCTGTTGAAACTATAGTAATCACATCCCTCCTTATATTATTGTACTTCATTTATAAAGAGGGGCATTTCCTTTCCTTTAAATCGTCCGAAAAAGGGCAAAATTAACAATATAGACTACAGTGCACACACACACACACACACACACACAGACAATATTTTCCCAAGGCTGGCAGGTCTGCGTTAACTTAAGCTGACTCAACTCACTGTTTCAACTTTACACACACCATCCCCCGCTCCGTTTAACTTTGCAAAAGGAGTCAAAAGAACCAGCCAGCCGGAGTGAGGAGGGGGAACAGGACGGATAAAAATCGATATTGTGTTGCTGTCGATGTGCAGTCTCTAGAAATGACATCACACGTTTGTCAATAATGATCATCCCTGCTCGATATTTGGGTGAAGGCAGGGAAATGAATCTGGAGCTATGATTGACTCTTCTTCTTCTTTTTATTTTTGGTAGACTATACGCTGCTGCCTCTCACTGTTAAACGTATGCATGTGCAGCTTTTGCGTAGTTTTGAGCGATAAATCATACCAACATACTTTGATATCAAGGTCTGCATGACTGTTGTTTAAAGAGAGACTTTTAAAAAATCGTTACCCTGTCCTTTAATTCATACGTCCATATAAGGAAAGATCTCCTCTGTTCTGTTTAGGAAAAAATAAGCCTCTCAATCACAGCAAAGAGAAGCATCCTCTCAGTTTGTTGTGGGCTGTGTGCTTATTAGGCTCAATCAATTAAGGGGCACAGCAAGTCATTATCCAATTTGGCTTAACAACTCTGGACAATAGATGATAATGTCCTGCAATTACACTGCGGTTTCTATTTAGTTTAGTTACCATCAGATCAATCCTCAGCTGGCAAAATATATGACATATAATATAATATATCATTTAATATATATGCATTATCTTTCACATGGAATTATACTCAGACTCAGGATGGTGAGCTGACTCTTTATATGTACATATTGTGTTTATATATAAGATTATCCGCCATTATATTGATATCGGAATTTTTTTTTAACTCCCTAATATCGGTCTTGGCTCCCAAAAATCCAGTATCAGTCGGGCCCTATAGCACAGTGGTTTGAGGTCCCAGTTTGTTTTTTGTAAACCAGATATTATCTCTGGCTACAAGATGTGAAGTCGTGGAAGTTGACTGAACGGCATTTGGATTTTGCTGAAATGTGGAAATGTAAAGTTCCCTGCATAAATAAATAAATTGAGAGGCACTTTGTGGAATATTAGTATTTATCTGATGTAACTGAATCAAGAAAACAATCAAGTCTAAATGAATCAATTCAAACCCTGGTTATTTGTACACTATCTGCAAAACAATCACATTTTGCTATTACTAGAATGCTCAGCGTCTACTTTTTTAATACCAAACTTAACCGTACCTGTTTTGCGAAGAAGATGTGATCAAGTCTTGAATCCTGGACGATTGATCCTGCTGGTTCTTCACCTGGCTGCCACTTGAACAAGAAAATCAACCCATGGACTGGTCTGGAACAGAAAAGATGAATATTAGAGGATTTGTCTTTTTTAGAGGGAGCATGCAAGATAATGAGACTGAATGTATGAACATACTTCAAGTTGTCAAAGTTCTCTGGCTCCATACTCCATATCTCTTCAACCTGGGATCCTTTGCATCCTGTTAATGACAAGTAATAGTAGCATAAGCATTCATTCAGAGCATTCATTTAGTCTTTTTAGAGCCAAAGCATAACACAGAGGGAATTTCATGCAACCGCTAATATATACAATATACAATATACAATATACAATATAACACTGGTAAGGGAATTTTCCATAACTATGTTTCATTCATTAGGTAAAAACTAGGCCTTGAGGGCATTGTAAGGCTGCACCAAATCTTAACTGTCAGTAGTAGATAGTAGGTCTGCTCCTTTTGGGGGAAAAGAGGAGGCACCCTGATAGTGTTGCTATGGCAGCCGAGGTCAGATGCGTTTTGCCATCTCTCTTTTAACGGAGAGGTAACTGTAGTGAGAGGTTGGATATTGTGGAGCTTGAAGAATGGAGGACAAAGGGTGTAGAGACATTGTTCTCATTTGTAGATCAATAAACTAATTTCTATACGCTGTAGATGTGTTGGATCTGCTCATATTTGATTTAGGCATGGTTCACCTATAGCACTATCTGTGTAGCTTACTATTCTTTCATTCTTCTTGATAAAATCTCAATAAACCTTTTCAGCACTAAAACATTTTTGACTCCTGTGCACTTTCTCCACTGTGACGTACCTAATGCATATTTAATATCTACAAGGCAAGGCAAGGCAGCTTTATTTATATGGTGCATTTCATACCCTGAGGCAACTCAATGTGATTTACATAAAAAAACATACAATTAAAAAAAAGAACCCAATTATAATACAAATAAAACAAAGTACAGACAAATAGAAAGAGAGAAAGAAAATAATAAGCTTGACTACAACAGTACTTATATACAATATAACCAAATGAGACTGTTGAAGCATCATATAAGCCTTGGATAAACTTGTGTTTAATGCAGTTTTACATAAAATAATCCAATTGAAGGGGATCTTTTCACAACCAGTACGAACAGGTTGAATGATTACAGCGAGGGAAACTCATTTTAATATTCATGTGTGTGCCTGATTATTGTTTTAAGACACACTTGATATATTGTGAACCAGGGGCGATTCTAGGATCAGACCTTTAGGGGGGGGGCTCAGCTGCTGATGAGAATTTGACATACAAAGCCATGCAAGTGTTAAAACCCCCTGCTAAATTACCCATTTGACTGGATAACGCAAATTACAAACAAGAAATATGAATACATAGTAGAGTGGTCTACTATAGTGTATTATAATAATAATCATAATGGTTCAGAATAAATAATCACAGACCATAATCTTATGGTCCTACAGAAAAGACCATAAGACTCTGAGGGAAAGATTATATATTAATGACAGAACTATCCAAAGTACATTAAAGCTGTTAAAATAAAAACCATTTGAACCTGTAGTATAAATGTTTGTCCCATATCTAACAACATAACAATTTATTTATTTTTATGGTTGCTGAAATCAAATTTAGGAGGTGTTTGAGCATTCCTAAAAAGGGTCTAACATATCCATCAAAGCTAGAAGCACCTGTGTGTGTGTGTGTGTGTGTGTGTGTGTGTGTGTGTGTGTGTGTGTGTGTGTGTGTGTAGTTGTAAATGCAGCCATCCACTGATGATGAGAGAGGTTTTGCACTTCAGCCACCACAGTGGACCCTACCACTCAACCTGCAGTAATGTTTTTTTGGTTGTAGATCAGTTGATTTATGTTATGATAATGTAATAGTATATAATTTGGCGAAAGAAGAAAAAAATTCAAGTTCAAATATTCGTTTCATGCCTAAAAAGAAATGGGGAAAAAAATAGGAGGAAAAATCCCGACTGAAGTTATCATAATTTATGCATGAAAGGGTTAAAGACACGTTTCATATATATTGTGAACCTGTCCTTTAAAGCATCGGTGTGTGTAGTAGTAAATGCATCCACTGATGATGAGAGAGGGTTTGTTTTGAACGCTGAGTAATGCTAGCCAGTTAGCATCCCTGTTTATATTAGCCAGCACCACACACACACTTACTTAAAAACCTTTAGCAGTGTATATATATATTGTTTGGATAGCTGCTGCTGCGACTGCATTATATTGTGGATCATGCTGGTGTCATCCTCGCAGCAGTTTCCCATTATGCACAAAACACAACAGCTAATTTAAAAGATACAGTTAGCGTGAGAGCTAGCTGTCGGAGGGGAAGCCACGTTATACATTGATTGGATGGAGAGGTACGGGGTGTTAAAGGCTATGAATCACTCACCAAACCCTTTAATCAGCTCCGTGAAGACCCCAGGGTCACTCTCCATCAGACACCACTCTCCTGCGCTTCCAGACATCTTTCGTATAATGTGTATTTAACCTCGCTATCTTGCACATATACGCCGATGCTAACCCCTTAGCCTGTAGCTTAGCAGCTAGTTCCAGTGAAGCGCTGCACTGACGTCACGTTGGCCGAGCTGGGTGCGCTCGTTTTACTTCACGGCGTACACCGTGACAAGGATAATTATAATCATATTTATTTTCAAAACAGTAGCAGCAACATTTAGTTTTCAAGTAAACACATATACATGTATTTCACTTTATGCAATAAGAATATCACGTGGTATATTACCAATATATATATATATATATATATCAATATTACTCTTGTAAATAATGTCACAATTATCTTTACTATTATTGTTCTTATTGTTTTTGTACTTGTTTTTCTTTATTCTTAATTATTGCTGCTCTTTTATTCTATTTCACTGTCCACTTGCTGCTGTAACAATGCAAATTTCCCCATTGTGGGGCTAATTAAGGAATATCTTCTCTTAACTAGTGCCCGCCTTCCTACGACGGAAGGGGTACCTAAATGAAGCACTCTTTGACAGAGACGGACAAACATGAGAGGCAAGTAGTAGAGGTTCATTCATTTTTATTTATAATCATAAATTTACATTCGAGGTATTAAGAAAACGTTTAAGAGTGGCCATGGAGTATATGTAAACACCATAAATATTCATATTGGCTTTTTATTTAGTGAACCAACCAGTTCCCTAATAAAGAAACAAGCACAGCTAAAACTGAAATTGACACCAGTAAAGAAAAAAAACGAAAAAACAAACAAACTGGCTCTATTTTCTCATGTCCCATGCAAATGACTAACGTTTTTCAATGATATGTCTAAATACTGAGCACAATGTAAGGTGCTAATCATACAAAACATGGTTTCACTTATTACAAGATATGGAGAATTATCTCGAATTAACTCCATTCAACAAAGATATGTATAGAATAAAAATGGCAATATTTCAGGATCCAATGACAACTGGAGCGAGTGACTGTCTGCTGTTTGATAAAGCTCGATGCTTTGACTGACCATGCTTTTTTTGACACTGATAATGTTCAATACAGCAAACAGCCACAAAAAAAGTATGAAAAGTAGTTCCACTATTCACAAGTGTTGTTTAAAAGATGGCAACTTTAATAATAATAATAATAATGATACTGTACATCCCTGGATGGAATTCTATGCAGTCTAATATAAAGTGTCCGATGCACTTTGATAAATAGATGGAAAAGTCATCCTCAAGCAGTGTACAACAAGATCAAACAAACTTTTAACAAACGGAGGATTTAAAAACACTAAAAGAACGGTTAGTCATTTAGCAGCTTCAAACTGTCCACTGCCCGAGCCTTCGGAGCCGGTGGCAGCGCAGCAGGGGGCGCACTGTTCAATCAGGGGCAGCAACTTGCCCTGCTGATGGAGCTGCTTGGTATCAGAACCGCCTCCGATGCAGTTTCCATTGATGAAGACTCTCGGTACCTGAGGGCACAAAGCATGTCACAAAACGGCATATGAGTAGTTATTAAAAAAGGTGCAATGAGGTGTCGTACTTTAGTTTTATGAGGAATCCGACATCCTCAAACATCACACTAAGGCCTCGTTGTAAATATTTTAAATAGCTGAAAATAGATTCTTAGTTCTACTCCTATTTTTGGTTTTTGTGTTACTGTCTCCATTTCACCTCATTCCACAAAGAGGATATACCAGTAGTTTTTGAACATAACCATGTTTTATTATGCAGTTGTGTGTTTTTTTAAATTGCTACTAGTAATTTTGTCATTTGCTCCTGCATTTATCCTCAAATTGTTTTAACCCTTGTTTACTTTGTCTATTTTTTTATTTAATGAAAAGTAGCATAAACAATTATTTATCTATCTCTTCATTTGACTTACTTAACACATCACCGTAAAAGCACTATTGTGAATAGAGCTATTCTTTTGCTGTAAATCATGAATCAGAGTGTTAAATTATTATCTTAAGCCATTCTAGTAGCATGACATTCAGGATCACAATGTTTGGTTGGTCCAGGCTAAAATATCCCAACATGACAACAGGACATTTACCATCTCACACCGTATACAATTCAAAATCCTCCTGCTCACCCACAAATCACTTAGCAACCTGGCCCTCACCTACCTCACAGACCTGCTCCACCACTACACCCCCTCCCAAGCCCTCTGATCCTCAGAGGGAAATCTCCTCGCCATACCCCCTCGGACCAAGCGCCAAACTTGGGGGGAGAGAGCCTCTAGAAGTCACTCTCCAAACACATCAGAGACTGTACAGACCCCCATACCTTCAAATCACTCCTAAAAACACACCTTTTTAAACTGGCTTTTAACCTGTAACTTTTGTCCTCTTTCCATTTTATGTCTTTTTAACCTCCTAAATAGTTTACTCCACTTTGTTCTATATTTTTTGTGTCCTCTGTAAAGTATCTTTGAGCACTTGTAAAAGCGCGTTATAAATAAAATGTATTATTATTATTATTATTATTATGATCCCCAGAGGACTTTATAACTGAAGCCCTGATTTTTCCTGTAATGCCACCACGAGGTTGACATTTATGGTTCATAGTGAATAATCTTAATAACTATTACATGGATTGCCATGAAATTTAAAGCCAATATATAACAAGATACATTCAACACACTTTGGTAATCCTGACCTTTACGTGTGCAGATACATAATGATCATATTGAATAAAGTCTGTTTTTAACCCTCAATTCAAACTAATGACATATTACAACTTTAAAACCCTGTTGAGGTTCCCCGTTATACATTGTTATTTACAGGTGACCTTTATCCAAAGTAATGTCATATAAAATTACTCCTATATTTTCAAACCAGAACATTGCACCTTACTATGTAAATCCCAGGAACATTGCACATGTCAATAACCTCAGGAACTTCTGCATATTGCACATTTATTTACACAGAGGTTATGTACTGTAGTATTTTATTTGATCACTTTCACCCTTACGCTGCCACTTTTTTCCATTGTACAGGTGTGTCAATTTGAATTTCTCCCAAGGGAGCTCAATAAAGATACATCTTATCTTAAGAGTGGTGTTTTTAAATGATCATTCCTCTCAATGGCCTATTTCCATTTTTATACATTTGCTCCCATTAAAGACTATAGCCTAGTCTTTAATGACTATAGCAGGATTAAGACCTACCATCTTGACTCAAATCCAACTATTTCAAGCCAAGATAAAGATGTAATTCTGTGCTGCAGCTCTAACAAAAGTACAAGTCAATCTAAATTCAACCTAAATGCAGGGCTGCCAGCACAAACAAGCTGTCAAATATGCATGTTTTTCTTCCTTTTTTTTGATGGATGCTGAAATAACAGGCTTTGAAGTTCCTTAAAATTCCAATCCCAAAATACAACAAGGCTATTACCGTTCTGGCACCGGTCATCTGAGCTAAGGCCTCTTGCAGTCTCCTCCCGTCATTGTGCTCGTCCAGTTCAATCACTTTGTAGGTCGCACCAATTTCGTTGAACACATTTTTGGCCATTTTGCAATAAGGACAGGTCGTCTTGGAAAATATCACTACACAGTTTTGTGACACCATATCCTGGAAGGTCAGACAGAAATAAAGATTTAATTAAATATCAGTAGAACACAGAAATAGAGTCCCACATACCGAACTTCAATTGAATTGCTGGACGAAAGGCAGAGGGAACCTTAACTCTGCATTTTTACTGCATGCTGTCATCATGGTCAGTTTAAAGTCACTGTGAGTAAACAGTGGCAGCCAAAGTTTAAAAGAAATGTGCCTATATTCTTACCACAGAATCAAAGAAATGTAGAAATTATTAATATTCACAACTGGCATCTAGTTCGTTCTTATAATCTACAGAATAAAAACATCAGTGAGATCTAGGAATAAACAGCATATTCAGAGGTTGAGAAGCTAATGTGTCGTAGTTATAGGATACCTTACAACAGCAGTGTCAAACTCATTTTCATTAAAGGGCTACATACAGCCCAATTTGATCTGATGTGGGCCAGATCATTAACAAGAAAGAAGGAAGGAAGGAAGGAAGGAAGGAAAAGAAGACAGGAAGGAAAGATGGAAGAAAGGGAAGGAAGACAGAGGGGAGGAAGGAAGGAAGGAAGGAAGGAAGGAAGGAAGGAAGGAAGGAAAGAAAGAAAGTGGGCCAGATTGGACCCCTTGGCGGGCCGGTTCTGGCCCACGGGCCGCATGTTTGACACCCCTGCCTTACAACATATGAAGTAGGCCCTGAATGATAATGGATTTTGGGAGCCGATATAGATATTAAGGAGTAAAAAAAAATCAGATAAATACATATGTACATGAACATGCATTTTTTTGTAATGTAATGGAGGCAATGATATCTTAAACCCCTTAAACTTTACTGTAAAAAATGACATCAGTGCACTGGAATGGTAAACTTCACTGAGAATCTAATAATTAAAACCAACTATGAATAAAAAAACAACAACAAAAACATCTGTATGTACATATTAACTTATGTAAATATAAGTATATAACTTGAGTAAAGCAAAAGGATCAAATATACAGAGAATGCTGCACAAACTGAAGATATATCCCTATATATATCGGACGATATTGATATATCTGTGATAGGGTGATATCTCTAATATGAAGCAGTTAAATCTCCTGAAAAATGTAGGCTACACTTGTCAAAACAGGAGGTAACATAATGGGACAGAGTGGCAGAAGGTGGTAAGGAGTACAATCAAGAAGCAAACACATGGTCATGGATGATCAGAAATAGCAGGAAATAAATACTTAAAGATTTGCTTTTAGAAGTAACAGAAACAATGCTAAGGAAAGTAAGTAAAGTTAATGATGGGTTGTACAGAGAAGCACAGTTTGCTACTGACTGAGCCAAACAGTTTAACACTAACTGTAGGTAACGTATCTCTGAGCATCTACTTACTTGAACATACTGTGAACAGGTGGTGCTGGTTAGACCCCCTGCAGTGGAGGATGTAAAATTCCCCATTCTGAAAAAAAGGACACAATATATTATTGAAGCAGTCAATAGTTAAAGCATTTCTGCTGAAGTAGCCTTACTGACACACACACTACAAGGATTAACACTAGAAAACCAAGTCCAGATCTATGCAATAACCTTAAATAGGTGAGGAAACCATGTGGAGAGACGAAATTAAGGCTGATCATTAACACCAATATCATTTTTAACTGGAGTTTAGCTGCTAGTCTGAAAATGCACATGTCCATTGTTGATTTTGAGTCCTGGGTATTGATCTCTGCACAAATAGCGACGTTTTACTCCTTTGCAAACGCAGTAAGGTTTTAGATGCGAGGTAATCCAGGATTACTGTAGAAATGCCCCTCACTGGCACTTGTAATTAGCTCTGATTTGATGTGAAGAAAGCAACACACCAAACACCATTGAAAATCTGACTATAATATCCCTGTAGCACGCTACTGTGGAAGCAATACGTATAAAATGGGTTAATTATGAGCGTTTAATGACACGTGGGCACATTATAATACATTCGGCATACATTTAATACACCTCATCATTACTTACTTCAATTAAACAATGACAATAACACGCATGATAATGAAAAAAGGTTGACTTTCTTTTAAATAAAACGTTGGGAGTTTATTAGAAAATCCCTTTATATAGGTGAAGTTAAAAAAACATGTTTGTCAATGCAAAAGGCTCGTTTGAATAGCTTAAACTATGAATAATGTTGAGTATATGAAACAACCATATGCAGCATGGTAAATTAAGGCATGCTGCAATCCTGTTCAATGTCTCTGTACCCTTACTCACGCTGACAGTATGCTTTTCACATGCACAAACATTAACTTGATAATGGCCTGCAGCTGTAGCGTTAGTTTGTAGCCGGTTGTTGTAACTTAAGTGAAGCTATAGCGGGAATGACCTTCTGCAGCCGGTCCAAGCCGCTCTAGAGAGACATCCTGCTCGAGCAAACATCGAGAAAAAACAACAAACGGCCCAAAAATAATCAAGTAGCAGGCCTTGGTGAAACATGCGGTTAGTGTACGGACAGTTGTGTAAGCTACACAGCAGCCCTGCCTGCTTTTTGCCCCTTTGGACCACTGTTTTTCTGACTGTGCCTACCTTACGTGAACACCGGATGTAGTTACTGACGCAGCGCCGTCTGAGCGTCACGCCCCCAAAACGTCAACAACACAAAAGGGGGAGTGTCAAATATTTAATAAATAATAATACTACTAATGATACTACTAATAGTAGTAGTACTAGTACTATTATTATAATTAATAGTACATATATATATAATTTTTTTAAATTATTATTATTATTTATATATGTTAAAAAAAGTTATTATTATGACGATGATTATCTCAAAATAATGATTCAGTATCTCAAAATAATGACTTAGTATATCAAAATAATGATTTAATATCTGAAAATATTGACTTAGTATCTCAAAATAATGACATAAAATATCAAAATAATGATTCAGTATCTCAAAATAATGACTTAGTAAGTCATATATAGGCTATATATTTTTTTAAATTATTATTATTTATATATATGTTAAAAAAGTTATTATAATGACGATGATTATCTTAAACTAATGACTTAGTATTTCCAAATAATGAGGAAATATCTCAAATAATGAGAAATTATCTCATTATAATGGCTCACTATCTCAAAATAATGACTTAGTAACTCAAAAATAATGAAAAACGAATAAGTCATAAGATAAGTCATTATTTTGAGATACTAAGTCATTATTTGGAGATAGTAAGCCATTACTTTGACATATCTTTTTTTCATCACATTTGCAGAAATGGACCTCAATAATAACACATCTTACATTTGAAGCAAATCTCAACGTTCTACAAGGTAAAAAGCATCAATATAAAAGACAGATAAAAAAAAACTAACATAAAACATCATGAAAATAAGATGAACCAGCAACCAACAAGGTTAATTAAAAGTCAAAGGTTCTGCTAAAAGGAAACGTCTCAGTAGTCTGTGGTGCCCTCAGCTGGTCAGGGAGGAACAGAAGGCCTGATCAACCATGATGCTGAGCTTATCCAGAGGGAAGGGATGACATGACCAGACCGAGAATAAACAAACTTTTGATGGGAGCTTCTGTGGATGTAATGGGGCTGGCGAAGGAGTGCAAGTTGTTTAATAACTGATATGCACAAATGAGTGATGTAGCTGTTGAATTTCATCAGTTGGATGACAGAATAATTCTACATCATGCCAGTCGTTAAATATCTAATGACTGGGGGTAAATTAACTGTGCATATCTCACCAAAACTTAAACATTTTAGAAAGAATATTAATATTTAGCCCAAAGCAGCTCCCACAAGTCTTCAAGAGAGCCTCTGTTGCTATAACACTCATTGTTGAATTATGAAAACTGTATTTTTTTTGGTAAAATGTCCCAGTGAAGCATGGAAAAGCAGCCAGCAATTGCATAATGCACTGACGGAAGACATCCTTCTTATTCATTTATTTATTCAATGACTTTGAATTTTGCCTCAATTGTAGACAAGTAAAGCAGCTTCCACAAAATGTTTGCTTATATAATGGGTTCACAGTCTTTTAAGTCTGTCTTAGAACAATATTCGGCTGCCCAAATGAACACTGTAATAGGTTTTTCTTGCCATTTGCATAACTCCTGTTCATACTACTGACCATTAGAAGATCCCTTCATAATGTACCATGTACAGTGTAAGTGATTGGGGCCAAAATCCACATGCTTTCTTCTGTGCAAAAATATATTTAAAAGCTTATCTGAAGCATTGCAGTCTTTTTTAGTGCCAAAGTCCCTCTTTTTGTTACTATACTTTCACTGCAGCTCACCAGGAAAACACCAAGGAAACACAAAGAGGGAATTTGATGTAAAAAAAGACTGCATGTGCCAGATATTAATTTGATCTGGCTAACCCAGTCTAGACCGTACTCTTTAGTTTAATTTAAAGAGACCCAACATTCCCACATGAGCAAGCACTTGGCGGCAGTGGCAAGGGAAAGCTCCTCTTTTAACAGGAAGAAACCTCAGGCAGAACCAGCCAAAGAGGAGAGAGAGAAAGGAAAGGAGAGAGAAGCACATTGAAAATCAACATCAAAAATAGTAGGCAGAGGACAGGAATCTGTCCACTCAGACTGCTGAAATCTCTTATAAGCTTCAGATAAACTTTTAAATATGTTTTTGAACAAAATGACTGTATGGACACACTGTGGATTTTGCCCCCCATCACTTACAGTGATAGCACAGTTGAAGGGGATGTTTTAATAGCCAGTATGAGCAGATGAACAGGAGGAAGGATTCAGTGTCCATAGGCACCTGACCATTGTTTTAAGACAATTAGGAAACTGTGCCATAATGCTCATAGTATTCTGCCAGACTAATATGTAACTCTACCATGTCATAATACCCATGGAAGAACCATGATAAACTAAAACTAGTGCCAGTATGTGGAGATCAGTGGAACTCCAGCAATAAGTAGAAATATGACATTCCTCTGACATCACACACAGTCTGCAGAGTACAGGGATCAAAGCTGGTACACTGCAGATCATTTCTTCCTTTATCCTCAAAGGGTTTCGTTTCTCCTCCCCCTTCAAATGCAGGAGAAAATGCATTAGTTCAGAATGAAGTGTTTCCCATTTACCATGTTAGCCCAGAATAGGCTCACAGGCAAGGGAATCAATCACAAATCTAAAGATATCTGATGAGGCAGCACAGAAGTGCTTCACTTCAACTAACTTTTTGTTAAAGCCAAGGGAGAAATGCATCATTTCAATGTGGATTCACACCATCAAAGAGATCTACAATTTTGCCCTGAGGTGGGGAATATTCAGACAAATCCAGAAATGTTGTAATTGACAGTGAAGGACAGGGTTAGGATTCAAATGCCTGCTCACAGCATCTTTACACGCAAGCAGTCTGAATGTCCAGCTGATTTCTATGACCACTGTCCTTTAGGCCAAGCTGAATGCAGCTTCAATGTAAGCTGGATTCTTTTCATACTTGGCTGGATTTCTAAGGTTTAAAATATTTTCCTTCACACGAAAGGTATGTCCATTTCATTTGGGAGAAGGCTATATGTGTTTAAATTATACAAAATTATGCTTCTTCCCATGTTTACTGTTAGAATCATCTCTGTTTTAAGTGAATCCGGGCAACATAGCTTGTATTGGTTGCAATATTCAGTACCTCATATCACTAAATTATATGTTCTCATGGGGAAAAAGGCAAATTGTCCATTGCCGGTCAGATTAAGCATCACACTAGTACTTTTAGCTAATTCTGCTTTAGACATAACTGCTTTACAATAGTCTTTTAGTCCTGGTACACCATTAAAATGACAAACTGAGGCCACAAATGTTGGTTGCTGTAGCCTTGCCAGAATATACAATAATCAGCTAAAAGTCTTAAATGTGACAAGAATTTTAAAGAAGCATATCTCATGTCCCATTTTAGGGATCATCAAGAAAATGTCTATACCCCTCTTATGTAAAACAGTTTGGTAATGAGGCATGGAGGAAAAAATTTCAAGCTACAGTGAAATTCTGACATGTGGAACTGCGTTTGTTGACAAATTGTTGTAGGAGTTATGCGCTCTGTTGGGTGCCATACATAGAGGCTTCTAATTTATGTTGCATAGGATAAAAAGGATATGATAATACCTTTACTGGAATGTATACAAACTTACATAAGCACATTTAATATACCTATGTGCATTTATGTGATACTGGATTCACGACACATTCTGATTTGATGTAACAGAGAGCCACACTTTAACAATCATTAGTGACAAAAAGTCTGCATATGAACATTACTAGATAAGAAGATAAGGTTCACTTTCTTAAAAACTTAAAACCTAAGGTCTTTTAACATTAGTCAGGAAATTGACTCAGTGTTGTTCGCTGTGGTAATGTGTTTTTGGAAAAGAATGAGCAGCCATTAGTGTGATCTATATGAAACATTTTATTGGCATTAGGCCTCTGATGCTTCACTTTGACAAATTAGAGCCAGCATGGGGTGAGTTGTTGATATTACGTCTTCTGGTTTAACATTTGTTTGTGATAGAAATTTCGGCAAGACATTGGCAATGTGTTAACGGGCTTCATTATTTATGTCTTTTTTCTCCGTCAGGGTCTTGTTGAGGTTAGCCTGTTCCATCTTATATTGTGCAGAATGCAGACACCCATGGGAACCCGTTTGTGAATTGGAAACCTGTCCATCACAGCGCTTATAAAAATGATGTGTATCAGCAATTTAACCATTTAACACACCCCCCTGTTTTTTATGCTGTTAGCCTAAACAACATGCTCAAGTTGTGAGCAGCACAGATCCCACATAGTTTGAGACTCAGAGATGTGTCTGGTATCATTGGAAAGGAAACACTCTCAGGATTCTTGTAAAAGTGTCTGTGTGATTTTGTGACTTACTGACAAAGAGTGGCAGAGGTTACAATGATGGGGTTGTTTACTCGCCCATAGGTTTTGCCTTTACAATGACATGTGTACAGACATTCAGGAACCTCTCAGCATGATATAGACACAATGAGGCCACAGCCACAGGTCTTGGCTTCATGCAGTCCAAATTTGGAGTCAAAAGACCAAAAGATGAATTTTTCTGAATTATTTTTCAACAGGTATGTCCATGCGTTTTCCTTAGGTCCTTTTTGGAGACTCCAAATGGACACTTGGTTACCAAAGCTGTATAACCACAATCAAACACCTATAACTTCACATCCCCTTTGCCTACAATCAAAATCTTGGTCTCTAATGAAAGCTGACGTCATATTATTATTATTATTATTATTATTATTATTATTATTATTACATATAACCATATTTTTTTGTTTGGCCATATCTATCTGTTTATTTTGGTATAAGTCATATGTCAAGTCGAAGAAGAACCAACCGTGTACCAAAATGCCGAGTGCGTAATGATATGGTTCAACTATTTTACGCACCGGGCGCACGCCGGTTATGCTTGGAGTTTGTTTATGGACAGCCAAACCTCATAGCTTAGTGTCATACACCGTTGGAAAACGACTATTGGCTAAAAGGTTATCAACTTCATTTCACCGAATATTTCCATAGGCTAGAACAGCAGTCAATCAAAGCCATGTCGTCATTGTTGTCGGTCACATGTCCTCATTGGCTATGGAGACATGTACTGCCTAATCCTAAACACCGATTGGCTTGTGTGTGGTGTCGTCAGAAGCAGAAGAGGCTCACCGTCGTAAACATCTAGTCACGTGTACTCTGAGATGGACGTGCAGGTCAGGAAATGACGTAAACGGACCGTATATGTTTTGTTATTATGTTACGTGTTGGACTAAATACATGGACATATTGAGGAAAGTATTTCGGTTTTATGGAAACGGATTTCATATTTCACAAGAATGGATACTTGGCGAGCTGTACAGAAAGTGCTGAGTCATAAGATGATCGTTGTGGATAAAGAGAAGACTTTGAAGGTATGTAGGCATTATAGCTTTTCTTACTTAGCTCAGGGGCTAGCCGAGCTAATCGCTAATACTATTACGGCTGTGAGCAACCATATAAGTCGTGAGTGGTCTTGAATGAATCAGGACAATCTAAGCTTTCCAACGATGTACGGCATGAATATATATGTGTAAGGGTTGGTGTTTAAAACATCCAGAAGAACTTGTGGCTAACACCTAACATCCGTCCCGTCCCGTGGACGGAACAGCGTGCGTTAAGTGGTTAAGTCCACCACATATGAATGTTCTTTAGACTGGTGGAGGAAGGAAACCATGTAATCTTGAGTAAAGGAATGTTTAAGCATGTCTTTATGGGTAAAGCCTGGCTTCTTTGTAATATGCAGGTAAGATTTTCTCACACAATATCTACCCCTCCACTTCATCCATGAGCAGGAATTTAAAAAGAAAAAGTTAAATGGACAATGGAGACAAGTCACTTGCCTTGGGAAAACCTTGCCGAGCCACATTTGGTGTCATCTGAACACATTGGGGCTCTCCACTAAGCACAGATTAACCTCTTTGGTGGTTAACAGGCCAATAATTCAAATGTTATATATTAAACACTTTTATAATATTATTTCAGTCATCTCAACTTTTTACAAGTGGTCAGTAGTTTGTGCTCTCATGCGATTCTCTACGCATACATTTTCTCTGCAGCTAGCAGTCGGTTTAGCAGCCCGATACTCAAGAAAAATCTCAATTGTAGTCGCCATTCATCAACGTGTACCTCTTGGCCATAGCTTGATTGAGTGCTGTGGAGTTTCTGCTTAACAGGCAATTGGCAAAGTGCATAATAACTCATTTTTAGTCATTTCATCAATAAGCTAACACTAAAATCTATAGCACTTATCATGCGGATAAGTAAAGTGTGTGTCACTGTAATTTTTCATTGAATGTGAGTTTCAGTCAGGAATAGAGCTGAGCTGCAGCTAGACTCCCTGTTTTTATGTGTTGGGAAAACTGTCAGTCAGGGCAGACTACAGTTGGGACGGTCTGGGTTGAAGCCAAATGTAGCTTTACACCAGGTGCAAAGGGCCTTAGATTGAGCCAAAACCAAGGCCAGATAAAATCAAAATCTATTAAAAGGCAAGGATTGGCAACAATAACTCCTGTATGGATTTTCCCAAATGTACAAACTCAGCAATCAATATTTTGATAGCAACAATGAAATAATTGACTCTATGGAGATTTGACTCTCCTTTAGCTTATTAATTTGGTGTATTGACCACAGATTTATTGTTGGAGCCATACAGCTCAATATACCTAGCCTTAAATGACAGACTAGTAAATGACTAGCTGGTAAAGTAAGTCAAACATCTAACTGCTAAAGAGCCAGCTAATGTTTCTCAGGAGTGAGTGACCAAGAACCTAAAAAACTGCTAAATAACAACATGAAAACTGACTTAGCTGTGACTCTGAGTTTTGATGTTTTTACTGAACCCATGTTGCCAGAAGTCAATTCACACAGAGTTAGGAAGTTTAAAGATCAACTGAGATGTATCAAATGTTTGACTGTGATGATTATTTCACACTTATCATGATTTAAATGACTTATACTATGTCTCGGTCAAGAAAAACTATATATATTTCATTCAGCCTTAACAGTGACTCAGACCGCAATAAGTTATGGTCAAATTAATATAAGAGTATGACAGTCAATATTAGAAATGTTCTTGGGACCAGACTCAATAGCACTGCAGTCAGCTAAAAATAGAGAGACTCCTTTGTACATATGACAGCCACCATGCTGTAAGAGAAAACAGGGTTAGCAAGATAAAATGAGATAACGCTGCCAGATTTCTTTGTGATTTGTTTGGTCTCAGGGAGCTTAATTTCACATCAGAGGGCTTTAAAAAAATCTGTGTATGGCAAATGACAATCAGTTTTGATGGCTCAAACCTTGCTCTGCTGTAGGGTGAGTGCATTTTTCTGGATCTAATTCTATTGTTGACTGCTTATCCAAGCCCTCAAAGGCAGAGTAGCCTCCCAGTGCAAAACAACAGATACTATGGTTGCAATATATTTCTCAGACAGAACAATTTATGGTACCATCACTATTAATCATTGCTGTGGAAAGCAAGATTGCCTAACTCATCCAGAGCCCCCATAGAAATGTAATTCTCCCACTGCCTCAAGTGCTTATAAGGGTGAGCTGCAGATGCATTTTGCCCACGCTCGGGCTCAGTCCAACACTGGCATGGCAATAAGCTGTGTTGATTTAATATCCGTTTGCCGCATGCATTTTCTTGGACATGTAATCAGTCCACAAGGTTCTGCGAGAGGCTGTCATGAATCTCATCGGCTGTACTGTTAGCCCCCCTGCTCCACCCCACGTCCCCCAGTGGACAATCACCAGCTCGCCAGCAGCAGGACGTGGCGGGTACAGCAGCCATTCCTGATTACACTCATGACTCAGGTTGATGATTGGCTGTCAGGATGCAATCACGCATTTTTGTTTTCTTTGTTTCCTTTTCTTTGGTTTTGTTGGTGGAGCGTTGTCTCCTGGTATTTCGTCAAGATGAGTGAGCGTGATGTTTTGAAATACAAAGACATGTACAAAAAGTGAAGGAAATATGTTTTAGATTCATTGTAGAAAAGGATTAAGCTTCACTGACGAAGCTTATCAATGGCTTTAAGTCTCATCTCTTATCCTCTCTCTGACCAATTTGAGCTTTTGAGCTCTGGGAGATGCTACAGAGTTCCTTTGGCAACCAATAATATTTCTAAGAAGTCTTTTATCCCAAGAGCAACTAATATTTGAAACACTTGCAAATGATCAATACACTCACAGGAACTGTTATACATATATATACATACATATTTTAAGGATGATTTAATGTAGTTTTATGGATTCTATGATGCATATGTAATTTCTGTATACTGTATGCCTGTTACTGATGAGCCAAAGACAAATTCCCACCATCAATAATGCTATATTATTCCTGGAGGTGTTGGGGAGGACCAAAAACAATTACTTCTGCCTTATTGTCCTATATTATGATATCATAAATTATTATATAATAACATAGAACACACAGCATAAAGAACATAATAATACGAGTTAAGATTAGAAAGCATTCCTGAATAGAAAAGAGTTGAATTTAAAAAGAGTATATGGTCTGTGGTGTCCTCAGATAGGTAGGAAGGCTGTTCCACATGCATGGTGCAGCAGAGCAGAACGCTTGATTCCCCATGGCTTTGAGTGTGGTACATTGGAGTGTAGTACAGAGTGTACACAAGTGAATAAGGTGGGGTTGATGACATATGGTAGTCTAATGATTGGGTTGTTGTAGTACATGCCGGTGGGAATACCCAAAGAGAAGAGAAGTGCATGTGTCCACTCCAGGGTGCCCATTGTCACAGCCTTAACCAGTGTAAATTGTTGTTTCACTACCTAAAACTACATTAAAACCTGTCATTTTATACTGAACGATGTCTTATTACTTGTGAATTGCAGGTTACAACCTCGCAACAGGGTCCTTCCAAATAGCTGCAATCCAAATAACACTGTTTATGAATAGTATTTGTGAGTTTTTTGTGGGACACGGTGGACTGTCAGTAACCCTCAGTGACCTCAGTGTAGCTCGAATAAGAAATGAAAACATGAATTTTGAGGCAGCAAAGTTATTCTTTATTTATGAGAAACATAATCTGGGGTTCAACACTGCTTGTTTATTTTTTTTAAATCCTACCTTATTGAAAACCTAAACCCTCCTATATATATTTTTACAATTCCAGATCAAAATGTCAATGCAAGGCTAAGAAATGACTGTGGGGCACCTTGTCCAAGATAACAGTACAAAGTTCAGGAGGAGCACAAAAAACACTTTTCCTTATTTTACAAAAATCCATCAAGTTGTCATCTAGATGAAAGATTACACAAGAGAAAAAAAACTCAGAAACATGCGTTCGCTATTCTATTTGTAGGCCTTAAATGAATTCTGCGCTCCTGTCTTTGTCATGTGTCATCTTTAGTTTTTAAAAATCTCTGTTGAAAGATTGGACATGGCTCGTGTCAGCTGAGAAGGGCTGTGCTATTGACGGTGACATTTGTTTTAGGGAAGGTTACGACAATGTGTCAAGTAAGTATTCTCTTGACTGCTGCCAACATGAATTGCTGTTTTTGTTGTTGTTGTCGAGGGGACGGGTGGAAGGACCACGCTTGACACAAATTGGATTGGTGGCATGTCAGGTTAGTGTTTAGAAGTCTAAAAAGGACAGGTCCCCATTCCTTTGGCCGTGCGTGTGTGTGTGTGTGTGTGTGTGTGTGTGTGTATGGTTATGTGTGTGAGAGACAGTGAGGGGTGGGGGTGGTTGTCTCCTTGTTATTCAGGATGGACGCTGGTCAGTGTGTGTTTCTGTGATAGGAGAGGCGGACACCAGTTGTTTCAGAGGCTCAAGGTGTCGGAAGAGATTTCACAGCTCCTTGAGCACAGTAATCCTGTAGCTCTTGATACAAGATGGCAAATAAAACGGCCCCCTGGAAGATGCTGAAACACTTACTGAACCCTACTTCCACTGATCTGTATCACTTCTCGGTGCGAAGTGCTCTTGTCCCCTACAAATAAGGTCAACAGCACCTTGCTATACAGTGTTATTTTCACTGAATTGATTACATATATTTGAGGTTATTTTTCTTTTTTTTCCTCTGTCATTCACACATACCCGCTGCACATTAAAATGGTAATGAATGAATAAATTAATATAAGGTGCTTGATTTGTTGCACATCTGCTTTTATGTTTGATTGACATTTAAATCAGAGGTGGCGCTAGCTATCAGAAGAGTAATGTTCATTGTTATAGTTTCAAAGTCTAAAAAACATAATAGTTTTAGGGTGAGTCATGCCATTAAAATGTATGAAAGCTTTTAAGAATGCTTTTTTTTTTTTTCTCCTCCCGTCCAACACTTGACTGATATTTTAATGACACACTGTACAGCACAAGGTATGAATGGATTATAAAAATGCAAATGGGTTGGATAAATGTTTGACAGATTAATTTAATTCTTTTGAAATATCACATTTCACACTTTCATTCAACATTAAAATTATATGTCAGTGCTTCAGAAGTGGCTGGTACCATTGCTTCTGCTTCAAAATCCATCAATTCGGAGTCAAAGCCACAGACGGTATGTTTGGTGCAATTTCAGGTTTGTACTGCAGAGGGCAGAATTGCTTTGTTGTATTGCTCAATGGCCAAAATGCAGTGATAACACCTCACACTTGAATATTTAAGTCTAGAAAAGATCTCAGTAGTTGTGAGGTGAAAAACTTGAAACAATTGAAACTTATGATACTATTGTGCTTTTATAAGACTGTTCTGTTCTTACAGTTTTAACAGTTAACAATAGTTGGGTAAAATGTAATATCTCTCATATGCATATTTCAAATGTAACCCAAGATGTGGGCATAAACAGAACAATTACTGATACAGTTATGTAGTGCGCAGTTGTACCACACATCATGGGGGGGAAATGTAGCATTTATCTCTAATAATCCTCGACCCCCGAGGCTCAGTAGGCCAAGGTAGATAAGTAAACGGCCTGTCACTGTTGCTGTTCCTGCGTGGGTGGCCCGCAGCAATCACAGATGACGTTCTGTTGGCTGTGGAAGCTGGCGATCCATCTTCCCTCAGCTCTCTTCTTCTTCTTCTTCTTTTTCTCTCTGTCTTATTTTTTTTTCTTTAAAGAATCCTTCCCCCAGTGCAGTTTTATCAGCTGGCTTCAGAGCCCCCAAGCAGAGTGCCAGGTCTATATGTGTGTTGCTTTATCTGGAGCAGGAATTACGTTGACCTTGAGGCAACTAAAACACTTTATCGGAAGGCACAATAATCTTCGCAGGGAAAAGCGCATCAGCAGAAAAAAATAAGCAAGTTGTGGGCCAGCAGGTCTGTGGGTTAGCGCTGTAGGGTTACAGTGCGACTGAAGTCAAAGATGGCGAGGTTTCAGCATGCTGAGTCTCATTGTGCTCAAAGGAAGAGGAAAAAGGAAGGAAAAAAAAATGTTGGCACAATTTCATCCATCCATAATTGCTTACAGAGGAAGAAATATATTAATAATTAATGTGCTCCATATGTAAGAAATCTGGTATAGCACATAATAAGGATCCTATCATTATTATGCATGTCATTTATTCCTTTTGAAAAGCAAATATGTTACTTACAGTCAATCCTTTCATGTTGCCACAGAATTGCACCTGTGTTATTTTTACATGTGGAGTTAATTTTCTACAACTGTATGAATGGTCGGTATTGTCTGTTCCAACTAGATTAATGATTGACAGTTTGGTTGGGGGTTTTTCTGGCTACAGTTTCCTCCTAAAGATTTTACATTTGTTACAGAGTCCTCTGAGGTAACAAGCCGTTCCCTGATGCATCCACGAGACGCCACTCATCTCAGGAATGACAATCCACTTATCACTTTCTTCTTCACGGCTGATAATTATCTTATCTGCAGGCTGTTTGTGTTTTTTTTCTATCGCACCATTTCTGTGACAGCATTCGCGCTGCATCTGAAAGTGTACCACAATTCTGTTTTTACCTTTCACAGCTTCAGGTGACACTGATTTCATGTTACTGGACTACAGTGAAACAGAAAGTGCAGCAACAACGGGGGAAAAAAAGTCAAATTAATCTATATGAGCAAAACTATGGAAAACATCAAGATCCAAAAATTATAAAGAATAAAAATAAACTGCGAATCTGGATTTGAAAAAAAAAAAAAACAACCCCAAAACAAACAAAAAAACATTTCCAGCAATATCAAAGAATTATTTCTGTTTCTTATAACCTGCTGATAAGATTAAGACATCAGTTTTGGACTGTGGTAACTCATAATGGACAGAAGTCATTAGATTTAACCTGCAGAAGAACATTGAATTATTTATTAGGTAATTCAATTTTCTGTTTACACATTTAAACATCCTGGAAATAAGCAGGAAGCATGAAGTTGAGTGTGGTTAATATCTTTGTGTTACCTTGTGCTTTTGGTGCATGTTTTTTTTATTTTAACTTTTTAACATGATGCCTAAAGCATTTTTGAGTAAATAAAATAGCTTAGTAAACATCTGTAAAAGTGTTCTGTAAATAAAATCGAGCCTCCTTATTTAAGGTTGGGAAACAATGTAATTTGGGTTTAAATCCTTGTTCTGTTAGGTTAGGGAACCTTCATTGTCATGGATAAAATAGTAACAATTGTGGGCGTGATTAAAAAAAAAAACTCTTCATGAACCCAATCTCCTCCTATGCAGACTTTGAGGCGTTATTAAAACACCATGCTACTTCCTCCTTTGCGCCCAACAAACAGTCATAACTCCTAAATTTAAGATTCTCAGACAACCATTGACGGTGACCCTGATTTACAATGCTGCCAAGATTACACGTGGAAAAACAAACAAAAACAAGGAAACAACATAACCAGTTTAAACAGCTACAAACAGGTAGTGCACAGTAATTAATCATATCCCTGCAGTATCCCAGAGGTATGAGAGTATACAGACTGTTTACATTGCAAGAGATTTCATAGGTTTGCTGCTGCACTAACACTAAAAGCAGTCTTTCCATGTTCAGTCCTGGCACGAGGCACCTGAAGAGCCAGACAGTCGCTGGAGCGGGTTAGAAGTGAATCAGAGTTCCAGCACACCCAAGATATGATGTATGATGGTAATTTTCCAGTCAGGGCTTTATAAATATACAGATACCAGTGATTATTGTGTCTGTCAGTCAAAGAAGGCCAGTCGACCTTATTATAGAGGATACAGTTATGACTACTGTAGCCATCACCGGTAATAAATCTAAAGGCTGAGTGATGAACTCAGTCGAAAGGTCTAAGTGTGGAAGCAGGATCTAAGACTTATAATAAGATAGGTAATTCAACTATCCTCTTCCCCAAAGACAAGGAAAGTTGAATGTATTCCTATAAGGAAAGCCTATTTTTTTGTTCCAATTTGTCAACAACATTATTCATATGGTGATTAAATGTGAATTTCTCACTGATCCAAATGCCATGGTATTTATATTCTGTGGCCCTTCTGATGATTGAACCATTGATAGTAGAGATATGCAAATTGCCAGAGTCTGAGTTTTTGGATCTTGGGGGGAAAAAATGTTCTAAGTATCAGTCTGAGATTATTGAAGAAATATTGTAATGCATGGAAGGAAAGTTTCAGTCTCTCGATGGCTGATAGAATTGAATCAGAAATACTGTATGAAAATAGTAGGCCTATTGTCTGTGTATAGATGGGTTTGATAGCCATTAATATAAATGGTGAATAGGACAGTTGACCAGAATGGATCCCTATGTCACACCCTTTGCAACAGACACGAATCCAGACTGGGCATCCCTCCAAAATCACACTCTGACGTCTGTCACATAAGTCATACTGGAACCATCTGCAAACATCCTTATGAAAGCCGGTAGTGAGCAATCATATCTAGTAGAGAATAGTCAACTGAGTCAAATACTTTGGCTGAGTCAACAAATACAGACACAATGTGCACAATGTTTCTTGTTGTGGTGATGAGTTTATTTAATGCAAGTGTGACAGCTGCGGCGGCTCTAAAACCAAATTGATGTGATTTTTTTTTTTTGGATGGAATATTCTCAGAGAAATAATTTCAGCTGACTATTCCCAAATTATTAGAGTTTTGAGAGACGAGACAGTTTTAAAATTGGATGATAATTATGCTATCTCCACCTTTTGTGCATAGTGACCACATGGGCTGATTTCCGAAATCCTGTGGACTATGCCTGAGGAGTTAAAAAGGTTGAAAATATGTGTGATGTGTTCCCTACTAATAGATGCAGACAGTCTTAAAAGAAGTGGGTCCAAATGTTGCTCACCAACTGACTTCCTGATGTCGATGGCTTGCAGCGCGTCCAGGACATGATCAATTGGGAAAGGTTGAATAGAAACCTGAAACTCCAGACTGACCGAAAGCACATAGTTTGTTATTGTGAAAGGTGTCCCTGTAAGTCTGTCCCTCAGATAAGTGGGCACTAGCAAAGTTAAAAGCTGAGCAGACATCACTCAGTCCAGTCACAAAACAACCATGAAACCATTAAAGTCCAAACTGCAGCTGTACATCTGTAGAAACCTAAGTGGCTTCCAGTAGGCTTGGCCCCTTGTACCCAGAATAGATGAATAGAGGAAAATATATCTTTGCTTTTAGTTGCTAATATGGATTACGCTCCAAAATTGCTGGGTGCTACACTTCCCATTATACAACTCGATAGCATGTCTTATTTAGACCTCAGACCCACTCAACAGCCCCATTTTAAAATCTGAAAAAGATGCTTTGTAAAATATAGCAGGTTCATCTTTGAGTCATGAATGTAATTATATTTTAGGATATTTCAGGATATTGTGAGACTAATTAGCCAAAATAACAGCTAATGTGGGTTACACCATTCCATATAGTGACATTCATCCACATAAAGAGCAGAAGTTTCAAATCGAGCATGAAAGGCTGCAGTGTGACAATGTCGCCTCGGAGACGTGGCCGAACCCAAATCATTCTACATGCTGTTTTCTTTGATCCTTCTCTCAGCGTATTAGTCTGAGCCTCTGTGTGTATATTAGCTGTTTTCTCACCCACCATGCCGTCACTTTCCATCCTCCACCGCTGCTTCTTCTCCGTCATTAATATTCTCTCTCACTGCATAACTCAGGGGATCAATCACCGGTTACCATGGAAATGAAACCCACCCATGCAGGTGTATGTGTTATGGCTTTTCCAGTGTGTGTATGTGTGTTTGTGTGTGTTTTCTGTACACTGACTGTACCTGCTCCTCACCAGTCAGAGAAGCGAGGCCTCCGTCGGTGATGCCGCTCTCTTGGACTGCCCTTGCATTCAGAGTGGCTTTGACAGCTGTCTAGTCGAGATGCTCTCACCTGCCACACTTGGCTTCCTCTCAGCTCTGTGCAGAATAATGACCAAATTCAAAGCAAAAAGAAGAAGAAGAAGAAGAAAAAAAGACACACAGAGCTGTCAGGCATGTTTTGCTTTCTTTCTAGTTAAAAAACACTCTTTGTGTTAAGGCTATTTATTGAAATATCTCTAAAAATGTTAGCAGGGCTTGAATGAAAGAAGCTTCATAGCAGAGGAGCCTGTCATCATTTTTGCCCTCTGACAGCACTTCTTTCAGTATGTAGAGTTTAAGTTGGGGGGGGGGGGGAGCTTGGAGGTTATAAATCACTCTCTCAAAGGGACACAGCTAATCGAGTCACGCAACTCCTGTGTGGCTAGGTTGTTTAGAGAGAAAATGATCAGAGAATAATCTATTTTTCTGCAGAACTGATGCAGTTTAGGAGAAATTGGATCCTTAAAGTATTCACTATTTTCATCATCTTTTTCTCTCGCTTTCATCTCTTTTTCTCAAACTGCTCTCCTCCCGTTGCCATGTCTTCCTCTTGATTTCACACCTTTACTTATCTCTCCCCTCCCACATGCCTTTTTCCTGCTTGCTTTGTCACTTCCTGCAACCCCCTCAACCCCCAACCATTTCTCTTTCTGTCCTTTCCAGCTCCTTGATTCCTTTGCTTTCCCCCTTTCAACTTTGTGCGCTTCCCAGAGATGACTGATCCGGTTTATTTATAGAAAGACAGACTAGATAATAAAACCAAGAGGAATTGCTCTCCCTTTTGCAAACAGTTGATTTTATTATCTCTCCAGAGTGGCATTGGTGAACTGTAGTTAATGTTGTACATCACACAAAAGGGCTGACCTTGTGAAGGAAAGGTTGCAGTGCATGGTAATGAGAATGAGTGTACAATAAGAGAAAGGAAAAGGGGGCTGGCAGAGACAGACTGCATCATATTCATCAGGCCCCAGGATGTACTACACCAACAGAGTCCAAGCAAATTAATCATGTTTTGTAATTGCAGGAAATGCCGGAGGATGGTGGTCACCGAGCAGTCATAGGGATGTCAGAAGAGTATGAAGACGGCAAAAGCGATAGAAGAAAAAAAGAGTATTAAACGGATAAGTCAAACACAAAATGAATTGTCTGACTGAAAACAAAGTAGGAAAATGTCTGTGAGTGAAGTGGAAACGGCAAAACTGGAAGCATGACCTGACTTAATCTTTCCAAATCTTTGGGTCAATTAACTTCATTTTGAGAAAATGAACCGAGAGAAGCATCTTGTTACACGATAAGTCAAAGATTAAAATCACATTAATTTTCTTCTTGATGTCTGTGGTTCTGTGATCAGTTATTCATCGTCCACTGAGAGACTCTTGCTTTTTTTTTTTTTGCTTTTTTAGAGCTTGTGTATGATAAAAGACTGAAAGAAGAAAAAACAACATCCCACATTCTCTCCAAAAACTTAAAGATCAACTCACATGACAAAAAACAGACATATGAACTTTTCCTTCAAACAGAATAGTCAGATTATGTTTCATATTTTGTCTGAATATTTTTTTTTTATTATTCATTTTGCTTTTTGATGTTTTTGATGCAATCTGGAGCTTCATAGACTCCTACTGAGTCAGAGGAGGAGGCTTGGGGAAATGGAAAAAAAAGAGAGAAAATATAAATATAAAAAAACAAAAAAACTCCCTGACTGCAGACAGGCTTTTGTTCCTCCCGACAAGAGAGATTGATGCCCCCTCCCTCCAGAGGGTAATATCGCCCAGACCAGGAACCAGCCAACCTTGAATTCCTGCATCACTTCTGCAAAGTTGTGCCTTTGGTGTAGCAGCAGTAGCAGCTGCAGTTGCACTTCATAAAATGTTACAGTGGATGGATAGCCAGTGAAGGATGTACTGAATAAAGAGTCTTTAGAGGTTGAACAGGCTGTCTGGCGGCACATCAAAATCTTTCAAAAAATTCTCAGCCAATGAACACCGGATATAGAGTCAAACATTATAGGTGTCTTTTATTTCTGCGAATCTAAATGTGGCAAAGCATTTCCACATTTCTAATGGTGACAAATACTGACTTAAAAACACATTAGTTGACAGTGCGGTCGGTCTTGCAACAGATTCAGGGTTCGTGTATTGTGCAAAGTGGTTTTCTTCTTTTTACTCAGGAGTGGCAAAAACATCTGAAATGAGATAATTTTACATTTTCTTTGAAACAAGTGATAATGTCTTCAGGTACTGCAGCACTCTCCATTGGGATTAAGATAACATAACTAGTTTAAGTCATTTTCTTGGGATTAAGAAAATGGGCGATAAGGATCATATTGTATTCAAGGCTTATATGGAAACCAATTTCATATTATATAAAGTGTGCAGTGTATTGTATTTTGTTCTTCTATTACATAGTAACTGAAGTGAAAGAAAGCTAATTCCTATAGGCCTATAATAAATTATTATATCGGTATTGATTATTCTATTGATTACTTTTTGATAACCTGTACACTGTTATTAGCACCTGGCTTCCCTATTCATAGTGTCTTAGCAAATCTCTCTTCACTCTCCAACTGTGCACCGATCACATCGATTTGGCCAGGTTGGCTAAACCACTGCTTCTCCTTCTGCCACAGCTGCTGCAATGATCTCTCGGGCTCCTGTCCAGCTGAAAAGTTGATTTTTTAAAAGATTTTTAAGCAGCTGGAGTCTGAGAATGGTTGGGTTTCTTCGCTTGATAAATAACTTCAATATTTCCTTTATTCATAATCTACACTAAACAACAACAGGGAGAAATGCTCTTGGATAAAGCCACCTGTACTAGTCTAGATTATTTAGATTGAGGGTGCTATGAAAACCAAGAAAGCTTCAAAAACAGTATATGATTGGGTGGATCAGGACAGGAAATGATTATTAGATGAATGGCTATGACATATTGCAGTGTGAGTGGAGAGGGAGAAACACTGTGCTGCTGCCAGAAGATATACTGACTGAGATTACTCTGGGAAGTATGCATGGGAATAAATTACAATATAATAGATTGTGTACAATTCTTCCCCTGATGGTCTGAATAACTCTCCGTGAGCTTTCAATGTCCTTTTTTTTTTTCGTGCCACAATGGTATCAGCTATGAATTTGTTGAGAAAATGGATGTGTGGCATGAGAGCATGTGAAACGTGTCTATGATTAATGTATGAGAGTTGGCAGCCTGTTAATAGCCATGTTACACTTAATAGAGTTGATTCTGATTAGCTTCGTCCATGAACGTCCCTTCTTCACAGCTGAATCCTGTCCAACCGGTGAGCTAATGTTGGGTGGACTGGTTGGGAAAGTTAGCTGGCTGGAGTCAAACAGTATTCATTCAATATACGCTAGCCTAACTTTTCCTATGTCCTATTTTCAGTCAATAATCACAGCTGAACTAAATTACATGTTTCTTACTCTTTTAAATAGTCAGACTCCTGTGTGGATTGATAGACTATGATTGACAGCCAAAGCATGCTGTGGCAAATGATTAGCAATGGGTTCAACTGAATTAACTCAAAGGGTGGTCTAAAAACGTATGACTTGTTTTTGTCATTTACTGAAAACAGTGAAATGATTATTGACATGGGCCGCTTAATTGTAATCATCTGATTACAGGGACTGTATGAGTAATGATACGTTTAATTTTCAAAAACACAAAAAGTGGGGCGGCAAAACTATAACTTTGTTCCCCCTTACTGATTAATCTGTGATAATAGTGATCACATGTTTAATCTCCACAGCAGCATCAGGAGCAGTTCCTTGAGAGGCAGGACAAACTCTACGGAGACTGAAATGATTACTATTATTAGTCTTTGGACCAAACTCTTCATGGTGAAGAAACATGTCATCCAGTGCAACATGTGGTCCATTGATGTTATTTTTTTGGAAAATGGAGGTATGAGGAGTAAGATGTATCTGGCTACTTGTAAGTGTGATCAATTTATCATCAGCCATGTCCTTTAACAGGTTACAGCATCTCATCAGAGCTTATATGCACATAGCCAACATCACTAATATGCATCTCCTCAAAAATGCAACTACTCTAATACAACTGGGTATATTGTTTAGAGAATCTCCTTTTCAGAAACGCATACATAACCCATTTCGTCAACCTCCTGTTTGCTGTGATGGCCATTCTGTATCATAGTGAATGGGTTGTAAACAAGTAACTGCAAAACAATAGTGAGACAAGGCAAAAAAGCAGTTAAATGGACCTAACTCCAGTAACATAATGATGATGGGAGTCCATCATAATTTAATATCATTAAACAAATGTGAAAGAACATAAAGCTACTGTGAGGAATATAATGAAGGCATTGTTATGATGATCATTTCAACCGGGAGAGACCAGAGAGTGAAGAAAAAAAAGTGTTTATTATACAGATGATATTGATGATTAGGTAAAAGTCTTTGGCACTTATAGCCTGAAGGGTTTTTGATTTGACTTGTGCTGAGATTGATCGGGCTGATGAGGTTGATGAAGTGATGCACTGATGAATCTAAAGACTGGGCAGTGATGGGGAGGTGGTGGGTCATGCAGAGAGGACAGAGAGGACAGAAAACATATTTAAAAAAGACAGCTGCAATATGAAAAGCTGACAAAGACAGTGCTATTGGTTAGATGTGACCAGGTGATGTGAACAGCTGACGTCTTAATTGATGCTCCAGAAATGACAGCAAGGAAATTATGAACTGTGAGAGAGATCAGAAATAAAACTACAGCCGTGAGCATTGAAAAAGATGGTCTTCCTGACTGAACTTTCGCTAAGCTTCATATCACTGGATCAAATCTGACACTGGACCATAAATAATAACTGCCATTAACCCCTTGCATCAAATTAAACCCAAGTTCAGATAACTGATAAAAGTAATTTAGATGTTACAACATTGTCATTCTCATTACCCAGAAATGATGTGAGGTGATGCACATAGCACACAGATAATTATCAATGCAGTTGGTCTGTGATCCTTAATAATAAAGGATAACATAAGCATAATTATGGAAAGATCTCATGTTGTAAATTCTGCTTCCTTTGGTTGCAGCAGTCTATCATCACAGTTGAAGAGACAGTTTTTCTTTTTCATTTACTGTCAGAGAAATCATTTTCCTGTCATGACTGTTCTGTGAACCAGCTAATGTACATTGTCTCAATTAATCAAGATGGAACAGTTTCCTGAACTGCATCCTCATTTTATACATATCAATTTAAAGCAGAGTGACTTGAAAACCCTAGTAGGAAAGTCGCTTGACCATTGGGGGGAAGGGGTAGGGAGGGGGCAGGGTGGAATAGGTTTGGAGTCCTGGTTGAATGATGTCCAGGCCACCATGGGGAAGGCAGAGCTGCTAGTTATAGCACAGAGATGAGGGCTGGTGTGTTAGGCTCGACTGAAACCTGGACAATACAAGGTTACACTTCCATTAGCACCAGGGTTTTGAATTTGATAAGAGTAGCCACAGGGATGGCAGAGAGAGAGAGGAGTCATACAGTAAAGGAAAAACTGAGGCTTGCTCTTGGACTGCAACATCACACCTTATTCCTACAGCAGCCACTTTGAAGACTTAAAGTCAGAAACTACAGAAACAGAAAACCATTTTTTTCAGCTAGCCTTTGTACTAGCCAGACAATATTGCCTCCTGTCTTTTCATTCATTCATTATGTTCCAACTGTGTGTACTGTGTATCTATGCAACATAGTACTGTTAGACATCAAGGCACTTAACTAACTAACTAACTAACTAATCTAGCCACCCGGTTGGTCAATTTGTATAGACACAAATATTGCCCTTTTACATAGATATCATTAACATCAAATACAGATATACTGTGAAGGCATATGCAACATGTCCTTGTTTGAGTCAGTGAATTAGAACGAATACACTTGTGCATTTGCATTATTTTCCATACTTCCAGCATAATAGCCTCTTGCTGGATTAGGACAGTGAGTCATTGACAAAAATGATTTCATCTTCATCCTCTCTTATATGAGTCTATCTTTTTGATTTTCCATCTTTATTGTTTTCATTAATTTGGCCACTGACATATGTTCTCTCGTTGGGAATGTTATGTTCAAAGATACTAGGCCATATGAGTCTGCAAATGATCTTAGTTTTGAAGCATGTTCCACTCATTTAAATCCAATTTTCTTGTGAAAACCCCCACATACTCACAGGTGCACAAGAGGCTGGGAAAACAATGAATGAAAATGTACTTGACGTTACATAAGCCTAGTCTATTATCGACTTGTTGCTGTTCCAGCTGCTATCTTATGCATACACATCACACACATAATACAATGCCATACAATCACAGATTCCTCTATATCTTAGTAGCAAGGGACATTATTTTTTGCATGCCCCTTGAAACTGCCTCATGGCACTATAACATGTTGCAAATAACAAAGGCATACTATGTTCCTGCATCCCAGCACTTACGAATACAACAATAGCTAGTATATACATAACCTTTGCAGAGATTACCTATCGTACTCTAAAAATGTTCTTTAAATGCTTGTACACATAAACTGGTGCATGAGCTTAACTTAGCCTGCTGTTACTGAGCAAAACCCTCAAAAATCCATATCCTGTATAGTGCAGTTTGCTGCGTCCATTAATTTTATGGGCTATGAAACTAAACTAATAAAACGCTCATTGGGAAAATTAGAAATGAGTCACCTTATCCTTCCGAATCCCTGCTGAATCAGCGGCCTCTCCATCAACTGAAGACACACCACTTTCACATCTCTTGCACACCTGCAATCAATCCTCTGGTCGGATGGAGTACATGAGGAGGGCATCTGATAGAAATCTTGTTGTTCTGGGATGCTGTTGACAGAGGCTGATGTGGCAGCTCTGATCCTGAAGGAGTGTCCAGAGTAATGAACAGGAGAAATTCTGTATGAGGAACAAACATGGCAGTGTTGGTGGAACCAGAAATGAGTAGCCACTTGTCCCGATTCAGAGATGAAGAGAGGATCTGTCAGTGATATGCTCTGGGATTTTCAGAATTGCAATAGTCTCGAAAGGATTCAGCAGAGATTGGACTTTGAAGTAAAAACGTGTATGGGCTTACAAGACTGATTGATTTTAGTTCGCTTTAAGTAGAAAACCATGGTGTTGTCTGAGGAATAAGAGCAGTCTGAAATGCAGGTGTGGCAGCATTGGTGAAAGTGAGGGTTGCATTGGTGAATTTAGCATATCTGAGGAAATACATACATATCTTCTAAAGATTGAGCAATGGGAGGAATACTGGAACCAGAACGGAGGGTATGGATGCAGACTAACAGGAAGTTGGTCATAAGAGAAAGCCCCTGAGGTGTTAAATTATATGTGGTTGGCTAGAGACCAGGAGAGTGATGGACTTCACCAACCTGATTTCACCAGGTTTCAGTGAGGCAAAAATATATCACACATCACTGGATCTGCTCAAATAAATCAGCTCTGTAGAACCTATGCTGAAATTTAGGTGATTTTTAAAAGTCTTGACTGCAATATCGATGAATGCTCGAGTTTACACTTATAAACCACCCCCCTTTTTGCCAATCATGACCATTGTGAAATATAAACTTTTCACTTTTGTAGCACCACCTAGTGGCAGAATATTCCAGGACCGTGCAAGGAAGATGGGCCGAGCATCCAAATACATTCAAATTGAGTGACTATAGCTCAAACCAGCCATTGTATTATTTCAAAAGTGTGAGGAATATCAAAAATCTCTTTTTTCTGGCTTGAACAGATATGCTATGTGCCAAATTTGGTGACAATTGCTCAAAATGTGTAGGAGTATTGAAAAAAAAATGATAGCGGAAATGGCAGAAAGTATCTGTGCATGGCTTAAATGTATAGATTTTTGGACCCACAGAATCCAGGACAAAAGGGAGATTTTGTTTCTGAGACTCAGATACCATTAGGGCACAAGAATAGAATAATCCTGACATATATAACAGGCAGACGTTACCATGTGATACCATAAGAGCTTTCAATTTGTACATGTACAATGACAATAAAGACTATTTGATTCTATTCTATTCAGACTTTAAAACTGGCATAATGTGTGCTCTCCTTTCGGTCTTCATCCGCACTTGAATTAACTGAAGGTGATTGATTATTGTATCTTTCAGTAGACCAAAAAGCAGAGCATTACAGTAGTCTAGTCTGCTGGTTATAAAAGCATGCATCAGTCTCTCAGTGTTACTCGGAGGGAGAATTGGCCACACTTTGAAAATGTTCAAATGATCATATTCTTCTTTGAAACACCCCACACATGAGCCTTGAAATTAAAATCAGAATAAAAAAAATCACTCCTAGATGTATGCTTCTCGGCTTGGGTTGAGTCCTAGTGAATTTATTTTGAAAGCCAGTTTCTCTCTCTGAGCCTTTGAACGAAGAATCAGCTCTTCTATTTTGACATTATAAGTGTCATCGGCATAGCTGTGGAAAGAGATGCTGTGCCACTTGATGACACTGCCCAGGGGAAGCACGTTCAAATTAAAAAGTAATGGTCTTAAAATTGTCCCTTGTGGCACCCCACAGGTAACCTCTAGAGTTTGGAGTGGGTTGTATCCTACAGAGACAAAAAAAACATTATTCTGCAGATATGAGGTAAAACAACTAAAACATTTCCAGACAAACCAACATAGTCTTAATATATCTAAAAGAATCAGGTGGTCCACAGTAGCACTCAGGTCAAGTAGCACTAGAATCGAGGTCATGTTGCTCTCAAGATTTGTTCTGATATTGTTCACTGCTCTTAGTGGAGCTGCCTCTGTGCTATGATTTATTTGAAAACCTGACTGAAACATTTCTAATTCAGTGTTTGAGATTAAAAACTAGTTTCACTTTTGCTTAAAAATGGGATATTTGAAATGGATCTAAAATTATGAGTGTTCAAATATACAGGTTACCTTTCTTTAACCCTTACATACTGTTCAAATTCTGACTCATAATTAGTCTCTACACCACTTCAGGTTCATCAGTGCCCCATCACTTATAAATACATGTTTGATTAATCCTTCATTTTATAGAATATGATGAATACAACAACATATTTGAATGCTAATTTTTGACACAGGTCAAATTTGTACATTTGTATATATAATGTCAGACTGTAGTTTATGTTGTATTGTACACTTCCTGTTTTATTTTGAAAGTCTAGTCTTCCCCTGTGCTGTCAGTAATACTTCTCCTCTTTGTTCTTTTTCCCGCCTTAGTTGATTACCTATTTGTTTCATCTGTGTCTTG
Organism: Scomber japonicus; assembly: GCF_027409825.1. NCBI lineage: Eukaryota > Metazoa > Chordata > Actinopteri > Scombriformes > Scombridae > Scomber > Scomber japonicus. The sequence continues at coordinate 29,139,550 of NC_070584.1, read as the reverse complement.
CCTTCTTGTGTATATAACCCCGCCCCACCATGTCGTCCTTGCCAGATTGTCTTTGTTACGTGTACTTGCTTTCTTGCGTTCTTCCTGTTTGTTTCTTTGTGTAAGACGGGTCTGTTTTTTAACCTTGGATTTTCTGCCTGCTCCTTGCCTGTTTTGGTTGCCTGATTCCTGCTAGCCTTTTTGTGTATGACCACCTGCCTCCTCTTGGATTAAAGAACTTGCCTTACTGGTTACTTTGTACCTCTGCCTCGCTTCCCCTTCTTGCAACTAGGTCCACACTCACCAGCCGTTAAATATAATGTGTATCATTGCACAAAAATTAAAAAATGATGCATCTTATTTACATTTTTTTGCATATTGTGGGTCACATTAGGAAAAGTCCAGCTAAAAGAAATGTGTATATGGTGTTTTAACAGCTCTCAAATGAAAAAGTAGGGAAAATTTGACCCTGAACAGTATGTGAGGGTTAAAAGTGGTTTTGCTAGGGTAGTTTTAAAATCAGTGCAGAAGACACCAGGCTGTAGGGAGTGATTTAGTATGGTCTTTAGATACAGAATTAAAAGTTGTTGTAAAAAGTGAGGTAGGAATTGGATCAAGGGAACACAAACATGAAGTGATTAGTTTTTGCTACAAACTGTTTAGTGCCAAATTGCTTGGAGAATGCAGACACCTTGTTATGTGGCCAAGAAAAAGTAACCTCATCCTCCTGCTGAGTCAGCATCACCACCACCTTATGAGATGTCCTCATAACTTTGGCCAACCATCAATCAATACATAGTCCCATCACTGTTTGAACAGTACTGCAGTTTAATCACCCACTGCTGTAAAAGTACTCATGATGACACTCTTTGTGACAATTTTTTGTAGCTTGGGCAATAGTTCTGCAAATTGTTCTCAGTTGCATTTCAGTTCAGCACTTTGATTCAAGATGTCATTTCTGCTATGTGGGGAATTAATATGATAAATTATTCCAGTGGGAATGGATGCAAACTGTTTCAGAAAGAAATTATTGAAGTTAAATTGGAATATGTGCATAAGTGGGATATTTTTTTTCCCACTCATTCATTACACAGCTTCAAATAACCCAGAGGGAAATTTCTATCATACATGAGGTCTCCTCCTCTCATTTACATCTACTTGCTCATTTTGTTATGCAGTTGTTGTTGTTTTTTTAAATTCTGTCCCTAAGAAACCCTCAGATGTTGTCTCTGGTGTCTTGCTTCTTACTTAGGTCATTTTTTTGTCATGTCACATACAAATAAAATACATATGTAACATCTCTATTTCAGAATAGTAGCCTGTGCTTTGCCTGTGTCTTAATGCTGGAAAGACTGTAAATGGTTGGATGTCAGTGCCATGTGAGGTTAGCAGACCCTAACAATGTTCCTAGCAGTGACAATGAAATCTCATCAGTATTGCTCACTTTACAACTCTCAGTCACTGCTTTGCCTAATGGCCAATAGACTCCAGTACAGAACCAGACTGGGCAACTTCTGAAGACAATTGAATCAAATGCTGTAAGTGGATTGGGTTTTATTTATGTGTTCATGTTATAATAGAGTGTTCAATTTGTGTGTGTTTGTTGTTTGTCCAGATATGTTTTTTTCCCCTGATCACTAGTAGAATTCACAGGAGGAGAAAGTGTCTTATTCAGAAGATTTGAGAAAATATAGAAAAAGTGGATAAAACATTGCAAATATGACTTGCAGCAGCATTTTGCAGCAGAAGGCAGGGATGAACTACAGGGTGCCTTTCACCCCCCTTATTCCTCCCAGTCTGTGCAACATGAACAGTTTTTTTTTAATGCTGAAATACTGGCCCCAGGATTATTGTCCAGTAATTTGGGAATATGCAGTATACTTTACTGTATACAAGGACGGTCCTCAAGACAAAGTCTCAAGCTTAGGTACTGAAGCAAAACCCATTTTAAGGGCCTCATCATGTTAGCTGTTATTATGCTTCAGGTGGGAAATTTTTAAAACAGACTTTCTGTGAAATAAGTACAAATCAGCCTAGGACCCCAGGGCAGTGAGCCAGCTGGAGAGCAGTGGACAATAACCGAACAAAAGCAGTAGAGATATTGTGTCTTCCCTTCATCGTATTGCCACCATATAATCAGCTGCTGCAGGTACAGTATGGCAAGTTTTCTTTTTTGGTGTAGGTTAGAGAAGAAGCATGTGTGTGTGTGTGCGCGGCTGGATGCAGCATATTAGTGGCATTGTGTTAAGAATCACAAATTATCAGTCACCAGGAGTGTTGACATGTTGTGATATGGTTGATTTATTGGCTGCAGCTTTGATGAATGCTTAAAGGCAGAGTCGTTAAGATGGTGCAAGTGTGATAGGGAAGGCAGGATGGAAAACAGTCACAAGGTTAGGCTGGGTTAGGTTATCTCTATGAAGTTAGTATAGATAGATGGTCTGTTCTAACCCTGATCTGGCTTCCGATGGCTTACATAGAGTTCCCACAGTTTGGTACACCTGACTTGAATCTGAATCAAAATGAGGTAGAAACCCTTACATTAGTGCATACCACTGGGGTTTTCAAAAATGTATTCCCAAATTTCAAAATAAATGGCTCTGTAATGAATAAAGTAGAGATGTCTGGGGCAAATTAGGGCATGTTTTAATGAATCAGATCTCTGTAGTTCAAAGAACTCCAACAGAGTGATACCTCTTATCTCTAGTAGATCACGTCGTATCAGTTTCAGGAGTCACTTTCTTCCAATTATTTATCATGCACATTTCCAGGTTTATAACTACTGCATATTCTGGGACTCTTCTGGAATATCTTTGCATGATTTACCATTAAAGGGAAAAAAGACTTCTAATCCTACACTGGCTCTTTATGGAAACAGACCGTTTCTGTCTCTTTAAGGCTGCCCTCCCGGTGAGGCCACTCTGTTCTCATAGGCCAGGCAGAAACTCCTCGGCTGACTTCTGGTATTCACAACTTCTGGAGGCTACAACCAAAATATAAAACTCAATATAAATATAAAATATTGAACTCAATATACTTACATTTTGCATAAACACTCAGCACCTTGACTGTACATTTCCTACAAACAACATCCCCACATTTCAGGCATTTACAGAATGCTTTATTCCATTTGCAGCGCACCTTGACCATACAGGTCATTCTCTTGCGCTCTTCTGCATCTGTGAAGGGCATGTCCATGCACGGTAGCTCTTTTGATGCCATCCACTCGGTTCGCAGCTGGGCCAGCTACAGCATGAAATCCCTTCTGGGGATGTTGTCTTTCATGCAGCTCCAGTACAGAATCCAGGAATTGATGGCAGCAAGATGTAGCACATTGTAATTAATTGTAATTCTAATCAATTTCAATATCCAAAGTAGATTTCTACCTGACAAAAAAAATGTATAATGACCACTTTTGCTAAACCATAAGCTATATTGAGGTCAAAAACGATCTGCAGCCCAAAAAAACAAAAATGAAGGAGCTGCACACCTCTCTTGAAGGGACCACAAGACACACTTGTATCATAGATTACTAGCAATGAGGCAGAATTCACCTTAAATCAACTTACAAAACAATGTCAAAATATGATTATCTATAATATTGAACTGAAGAGATGTGTTCTAATACCCCATTGTAATAGTCAGGTAACATAAGAACCTTGTATTTATTTATATAATTCTCTTGAGGTTAATTTAACTATTTTTTTTATATTGAAAAGGAGGGGTATGCTGTCAAGAGAAAGGCCAAGGGGCCCACTTAAAAATATTAAAACCAATCTTTTCATGGATAAGGAAGCCTAACAAGGTAAACAAGGGGTAAGAAACTAATTTGATGATAAATAATTGTTTTTAGGGTATTTTATGGCTGATTTAAGACACGGGTTAAAACCGACCCTGTTGACATAAGAGATGGCACTAGAAAGTTAACACAAGAGGCAGGTTTTCTCGGCAACTACTAATAATAACCTTTCACTGAGTATTGGCAAGCCATTTGGTCCAGCATGTCAAACCCTACTTTTGGTGGTTGTAATATGTCACCATCTCTAGCTTTCTCTTCATGTCTGTTGCATGCTCATATTGCATGCAGAGGATGTTGAAATTTCCCTTTGGCTTGCACTAGTACATGGACAGCACCATGTTCTCATGTTTCAGAACAGCTCTGCTCTCCCTTGCACAGAAGGTGGGAGCTCTTGCTTGTTGCTGTTGATGGTGCCCACCAGGCTGGTATTTTTGGAGAGAAGCTTCCTTGCAGAGTGGGAGGGAGGTGAACAAATTGTTGGTGGTGACATTCCTTCCCTTACCAACAAAGGGCTCCACCGGTTTCAACAGCGCATTTGACTCCTGATCAAAGTACAGGTATAGCATGTTATTTCCTGAAACCATGAGCATTGTAATGATAAACCTATTTCCCCATTGCTCTGTTCAGAAACTTTCCATGTCTATATTTTTCCTGCAGTTTGCCCCCCAACATACAGACAAATATAAATTCCCATTTTGCATATTAGTCATTCTCCTGTAGCAGGTAAGTAGGCTGAAAGAGAAGGCTATAGGCTACATTTTTGTGCATGTGTGTGTGTGGCAAATCAGAGTCCAACGCTAGGTGCTGCTGGGTGTTTTTTTTGCAGCATGTTTGCAGTCAGATGTGATTTACTGTGTATGTGTGTGCGTGCATGAATTACAGATAGGAACAGCCTATGTTTTCTATCTATCACGGTTTGAAAAAAAAACTGGCCTAGGCTATGCAGCATTAGATTTGATGATAACGTAACCAAAATGAATGCAAAGTTTATTCATGTTTACTTTCAACATGTAGCTCTAGTAGACCCATCTTCAAGCAGAGGGCGGGACGGCCTCACTCTTTGTGGAGGCTCTGGATCACTTTCAGATGATGGCTTGTAAGAGTCAGAATCAATCCAGGACACATCACTCAGTCCAGAAACCTCCCCACCATCAGACTCTCCTTCACTCAATTTATTAAGCAAGCCTAATGCCTGCTGCTTTACATTCATAGCTCTCTCTTATCCATATTGAAGGTTTATCTATGACTTATGATGCCAGTCAACTCAATATCACACACAGTAGTAGATAAAAGGCATTTCTCTAGCAACACACTGTAGACTGTTTATTTAAACATCTATACAGGTACATTTTACCTGCTGATGCTTACTAGCTATGTAAACATGTTAACCATGGGGGTTGTTACATAACACACTTTTAGGAAAAAGTGAAAGATTGGGGGACTTGAATATCTCATTGAGTCAAAGTTACATATAATCAAAAAATAGCTACCTGTCAGCGGTTCTAGTGTTAAGGTCTGGAAATGATTGTGGTCATGACTCACTATCAGACGGCTTTGTCACTTAAATGTGTTATTTTTGGGCATTTGCTGAAATGACTGGCGCTGTCATTTTTTTATTTTTTGGAGGACAGGTTCTGTCATTGAGTGCCAATAAATGTCACCCTCAAATAAAAAGGTGCAGAGTTTAGATTAATAAATAGAATTCTGAAGTCGATATATCCTGTATGTTCAATTCATATTATTCTTGAATGTCAGGACAAAAACTGTGTGGTTGAGTGAACACTCCATAATCTGGACGGTCTGCTTGCTAAAAGCTACATAAAAGCATTTTGAGGTACATTTCCAGTTGGCAACAGTGCTTATCTGCCTGTTTAACAGATTAGTCATTCAAAGGTAAAGTAAGATGTAACTCTTAAATATTTGTTTAGGAGTGGCAGTAAGATAATGTTATCTGTATTGTTTTGTTTGATTGTAGTCTTAAAACTCAAATTGCTGTTTCAAACTAAAGCACACATTTCCTGCGTCATGCAGTAGTCTGCTTCCTCAGAGTCAAACCAGCTGCCCACTGAGTCAGAACTATATGTTATGAAATGCTTTACACTTTTCTTTTTAATATGAGTTTATAAGTTACATGGACATTTAAATTCATTGCTTTGTTCTCAGAAACTTAGACGATGACAAACCCGACACCCATAATGATTTGCATGTTATTATCATGATGGGAACGTTATGTTTGGGAATGAGCAACAGTGTCTCTAATTGGATTTCTGTCAACTGTGTGTGGACTGCACAGGTGTTTGTGGTGTTAATCACTCTCCTTGATGTGATATGCCAGATTCAGACTACACAGTAGTTTTGTTTGTCAGGTCAGGCTGTTACAGTGTACTCCAAAACTAACAATACACAAGCCAAAGAAAGTTAAACAAGGCAAGTTTAATATTCCAAATGTCCTGAACTGATTAAAAGGAGAATGAAATGTCAAATTAGTCACATATTAACTGTGGTTTCGAGCCCCATACTTTATTTTGATACAGCCAAATTGTATCATGTTAATGATTACATTGGCTGTGACAGGAACAGGATTCTGTCTCCCTGGATGTGTACTTTACTGGTACATAGTTTCCCTCAAGGTGAAATACTCAGCACAATGTTAGTATTGTGGCTCCATATTTAACCACATTGTCACATGTTTTGTTTTCCTGAGCCATTTCAGGTATAAAACCACATCAGTGAACATTTATAATCCATAAACATCTCCTAATATTTTGATGGAGGAAACTTCACATATTGTAGAGACATATACATGCAGGTTTTTAATTCAAACCAAACATCACTTCAGCAGCTTATTTCACTGATTAGTGCACCTTCAACTTGAGGAAGGGCTAATCAGTGAAAGCACCTGCTGCTGCTGCTGCTGTGTTTTCTTGGGATGTCACATGACGCAATGCAAGTCCTTATTTGGATTCTGTAATTCAGCTGTACTATTAACTTTTGGTTGTATATTGACATTGGCACTACTTCTGTCTTCTCTTAGCAACGCCTATTGCATGTGCAGAGGAATCTCACTGACTAAAGTGCCTGAACTATAGCTATGCCTAATTTTGGGCGATATAAATAAACTTGACTTGATGAGCAAACAGACATTGTAGTCTATCAACTTTTTTTTTCAGACAGGCATGCCTGGCATTGTAGACCAGTATCCCTGGTAAGTATGTCCTTAAGCCCAATAATTAAGTGGATGACTCCACTCTTCATGCTTTACATTCAGTGGATACATTCAGATATGTGTTCAATGTGTTTCCAAATTGAAGAAATTGTTTGTTTTTCAGAATCATCCTAATATCAACATTAAAAATTTAATTTGTTACGGTTGTGCAGTACAAGTAGCCATGTATCTTTGGTATATCAAGTCTATATTAAATTATTCAACAAGTACAACTCCAGTATCCTGTGCATTTTGCAATAAAGTTGCTAGGCAATCTCAGTGTATTTGACAGCACCAAACTCAAGTTTACTTGTGATTACTTGATATCACACAATAAACCTCAAGCAACAGCATCCCCTTAAATATATCTTATATTTCATATATATTATACTTTATATTATTAAATGTCTGTTCAGAGAAACAATAAGAGAAGTCAACTTCAAATGCACGAAACCTTATTCATCATCCAAGTTAGTTTGTTGATGGTTTTATGTTAGCATGTGCATTGGTCACTGCTGTCTGGTTTGCTTATTGTGTGTCTGTGGTTTGAAATAATGTGAATATTTGTATGAGGAAGGCAGATGTAAGTTTAGATAACATTTTGGTATTCAGTGATAGGACTAAAGCCTCTCCTGAACTGAAGTCTGACAGAATCTCTCTGCTTCCCTTTTCATGTAATACAGCAAGTGACCAACGAGGTGTGACCCTTTACATGTCAATGTTTTACTAATAACCGAGTTAAAAGTTGTGTGCCTCTGCATATTCATCCACACTAAATGAGCCGACACAAAAACAGATTTCTCTTCAGCGAGATTGAGAATATTGTGAGCAGAAAACGTTCATGACACACCCAAATGTCAAAAAGTCCCAAATGTGATCTCACATTTTCCAAAAATGGTCCCATCGACCCATCGACCCACGACCCTAACTTTGAACAATCGTAGTGGTGTAGCAGCAGGGTCATGGCATTTGTTCCTACAGCAAATACTGGGGGTTAGCTTGGTCTTGCCCTCCCATTGGCTGGGAAGGGTGGTTTATAAAGGTCCCCGTTTTCCTTTCAGAGTCAATGGACAGGGTTTCGAAATGTAGAGTTGGTTGGTACAGTAGGAATCTCATTCATCCATTCATGCTCATCCTTAATTAGATGACGATGCATTTGGCTAACTAAAAGATAATTGCTCTCCCTGTTGTTTCACTGAATTTCTTCACTTTAAAACTCTGGGTGAGACTTCCTTTGACTTATGTCAAGAGAATCCAGAACACATAGGAGACCCAGAGTCCTGCCCTCCAGAAATGTTCAGAGCCGGCAATGCAGCAGAACACCCCCCATCGAGAAGGAGACCGCCCAACAGCTCTCATCACCATAGTACATTGGCACGCTTCATTGAATCTTAACGAACAAGCTGTTTCAAAGACATGGACAGGACCTGGTACCCTCTCTTCATAGAGCTACATAAAGTTTATTAACATAGTCAACACAAATACAGTAAAGTAGTTGCTAACAGACCTACATGTACATCAATATTTACACACGTATCTGTCTTCAACATGCAGTTCTTACTCATGAGAACAGCAAGGTATCTGGCCCTTGCTCTGGAAATTCCCATCTTGGCCAGATTGTCTTCATTCAGCTGTCTCTGAGCATGCAGACACCATGTCTTAAATCATTTAGAGCCTCCGCCTGACAAAATGAATGTAGGTGATCTATATAATCTGTGATCGGCAGGAGTATAAGAGCTACTTTTTTCGTGTGTGAATGACTAGCATGTAGGGTCTCGAGCCACATGACTGACCAAAGGGCAGTCATGTAGCATGTAACCTGTTGGAAGTGTTTTCTATATGGAACAAACCTCACATCCTTTTTTTTCCCTTTAGTCCAGTGGAGGGACTGGAAGAGAACACTAGATGCTGCCTTTCCTAACGATTTATATCTTAATGGTACAAGACAAATGTCATGAAGCTCTCAAAGCGTTTTTGATCTCTGCAAATAATCAGAATTTAGAGAATGATGAGGAGAAATGGACCTCTGTAGAATGTCTTTAGTCTCCACAACATACAATCTTGCTTTTATGAAAATTATACAAAATCATGAATTTGCTCCCCCCCCCCCCCCCCCCATAGGATAATATCCTCATCTCCACACAACCTACAAGACATTACCAGCAGAAGTGGCAAACAACAGCATTTCACATTACATATACATCAATATTTACACACATATCTGTCTTCAACATGCAGTTCTTACTCATGGGAACAGCAAGGTATCTGACCCTTGTTCTGGAAATTCCCATCTTGGCCAGATTGTCTTCATTACTCTTGTGCCACTCCTCTCTGGCCCCTAAGGAGAAGCTAACAACCCAGATTTTCTCTGGGCTGTGAGAGAGGCTATCACACAGAAAAATTTTGCCTAAATAATTGAAACAAAGAACAGGACTTTTTTCTATTTACGAGTCTTTATTGTTCTCCCATTTTTAAAAACACATCCAATACATTTATTTAATTGTCACCCATGCCTGTAACAATCTGCACCTTAGTCTCTCTTCATAGCTACACAATCCCATCTCTATAGCTCTCTGCATTACTTCTGCCTCGCCATGCTCATTCTTCCTATTTCCCAGATCTGCCATTCTCCACCAGCTCACCTCATACCCTCACACTTTTCTCCAGACCTTTCTATTACTGCAATCACCTCATTCCGCACACCTGTGGCTCCTCACCAATCTCCTCCTCTCTGTCTCTCTGAGTTTAAGAGCCCCCCTGGTTCAGATACCTCAATCCTGTGTTAACAATCCCATTTTCCTTTTACATAAATTTCTCACCCCCCCCACACATATTATTAAGAGGCTGTTCTGCCTTTCTCACTGGTGTTTTAATAAGAGTATATGTCTCCTTAAGGAACTGTTATACAAGTTTATTCAGGCTACTTTCAGATGTGCATGAGAGATTACTTGTTAATGTAACCATACCAAGCTAGGAGTCAGAAAAGTGTCTTTATTGTGTCATCTGTGTTTTGGGGGTTTTCTGTTTGCAGTATTTGTGTACTCCTTCCCGTCCTGCTTTTCCCTACACATCTGCCCTGGTATCAGCCTCGTTAGTCCTGTCCTGCTCCCTGTGTTTTCCCTAGCCAATCAGCTTCCCTGCCTGTCTGTTCTCTTTCTAGTCACCTGTTCCCCGTTCCCTCATTAGCTCAGTTAGTATATCGGCTCTGGTTTTCTGTTCAGTCTGTTTTTGCTTTGCCTGAACTCAGACCTCAACAAAGATTTATTCTTCCAGTCTGTCTTGCCTGCAGTGTACTGCATTTAGGTCCACCTGCTCCACCTCACAAAGCCTAGAAATAAATTATACTCCTGAAATGCCTTCCTGTAATACTCATACATAGTTTATCCTCCACAAACTTCACTTTTTTAATTGAGAATGTTTTTTTTTTTTTTTACTTAGTTTAGTTTAGTTCTGTTTTCTTGTACAGAGACATCACATTGTCTGCTCCAACCTTGAACAAATTGTACAGTTGTCTTAACATTTAAGCATTGTCCCTTTGCAAGGCTCACTTGTGTAAATGTCACATTGAGTATCCTGTTTACATGAAGACTAATACTTTAGCACTACAATCATCACTCAAACAGACTAAAACCTTTATCCTACAGTCATCGTTGCATTAAATACGGCCAGGTAGCGACTCACATGCATCTCTGTCTGCAATATTGTTTTGTGTGAACGAGTGAGTGGGTTGTTTTATACTGTCTTGTGTTATGGGTTTTTATGTGGGATTTTTATGTTTTACTCTTTTGCACTGCCAAGGACTGCACTTAATTTCATTGTACCTGTTAAGATGACAAAGATTCTGATCCTCTTGGTCTAGAAGTGGCAACCATAGGCTCAGGGGGAGAAGAAGGATTTCCCTCTTCTTGGAAAATGAACATCATAACAATGGAAGCAATTGTTTCACTTTCGGTTAAAAGGAGCATGAAGCTAAAAATTATTTTTCCCATGTACAGACCACCACCAGCAAATATAAATCAATAATAGCAAAGTGTCCATTCTCTCAATCTGTTAAGCTGGATACATTTAAAAACTGAATGAAGTAAGAAAAGATTAAAGTGTACCCTCAAAGCTGTCTCTGAGTATGCAGACACCATCTCTTAAGTCATTTAGGGCCTACTGCTTGACAAAATGAATGTAGGTGGTCTATATAATCTGATCGGCAGGAGTATATAAGAGCTACTTTTTTCGTGTGTGAATGACTGGCATGTGAGACTTTAGGGTCTCGAGCTACATGACTGACCAAAGGGCAGTCATGTAGCTTATGTAACCTGTTGGAAGTGTTTTCTATAGATGGAACAAACATCACATCCCCCCCCCCCCCCCCCTTTTTTTCCCTTAGTCCAGTGGAGGGATTGGAAGAGAACACTAGATGCTGCCTTTCCTATCGATTATTTCTTAATGGTAAAAGAAAAATATCATAAAGCTCTCAAAGCATTTTTGATCTCTGCAAATAATCAGAATTTAGAGAATGATGTGTTTAGTCTGCACAACATACAATCTTGCTTTTATGAAAATGAAGCATGAGGATCCATATCCTCATCTCCACACCAGCTACAAGACTTTGCCAGCAGAAGTGTCTGACAACTAGTTGAGGTGATAGACTGAATACTGTAGGAGAACCACCCTCCTTCTCTTTTGCTAATGTGAAATCTGAAAGCCCAAACAAGGTCTGAGCTCAATCAATAATAATCTAACCTCAAGGACATGGATGTGTAGTCATGTTGAGTATGAACTATCTTCAAAGGTAAACTGCCAGTCATCAACAACCTCCTCCCATTCTACTTCAAAGGACTCCCCCAACTATTTGATTCAAATCCCAAGTGAGGTTTATGATGGACTAAAAGTAGTTAAAATTCAACTCAACAAAATTAAGGGAGTTTTTTTCTTCACTGTGCTGGGACAATCCTGTTTTTCAAATGTTTCTTTCTAACCCCATGCATGCTTGGTCTGCCAATATTTTGGACCAAAAGATTCAGACACATGAATACTTGAACATATCGCACATCCTGGTTGATTATTCATTTGAGTTCACACTGATGATGCCTCATTCACTCACTTAATTATTTTAGTTAAATACATTTATCAGTATGTCATTGCATATGGCTTCAATTTAACCCTTAAACAGATACATCTTACTTCAGACATGAGATTGATTGTGTTTCTGTGTCTCTTTGCGGCACTGTTTTAAAAAAAATCAGGTTGTACTGGGTAAAATAGGACAATTGTGGGCAACCATGAACAGGGTACAACTAAAAGACTTGTGCTGACTAGACTAGATGAAATAGAGGCCTGTTGTAAAGATATCTAAAACAGTTTGATTCATCTATACATACATAATATTAAATTACACACAGAATTGGCACAAGTGTATGCCCCAAACAAATAACAGATTAGACCAAATGGACACAGCATTAAAACATTTGACTGAAGCAATGAAAAGATGTTGTGGGGTAGACACAAAGCTTGTCAATACTTTGCTTGGGTCTGTTATTACACCGTAAGTAGTTCAATCTAGTCAGTGTGACGGCTCTGCACGGCTTATTAATAATAATGATAATGATATAAATACTATGTTAACAGCATTATGGAGTTCCACCTACTGAGTACAATAGTGATGACGAGCTAAATGCCCTGTTTGTAGACTTAATGTCCACACCTATAACTTTTAGCGGACAGCCAGGGGTCTTTCATCCAGCATTGTGCCAAATGGCTGGTTTAATGTCATTTACAATATGCTCTGCAGACAGTTGACAGGAACCTGGGTATCTTTTGAGCTACAATTAGCTCAAAAGAAGGGGTACAGGATTGTCTGTATTGATGAAGTGGGGCCAAGACATTGTTTAACCCTCCTGTTGTCCTCGAGGGAGGGAGGGAGGGAGGAAGGAAGGAAGGGAGGAAGGGAAGAAAGAAGGAACAGTCAAAACAGACGGGGTCAATTTGACCCGATAGGACGACACAAAGGTTAAGGGGTATGCCAAGACATTTCTAAAATGCAAACAAGAGGAGTCCAGGTACCCCAAACATGTGAAAACTGCTGAGGATGAGCAAAAATACATTGATTTTGAGAAGGAAGGCATCAGGTTACATCTGACCAACACATGTGTGAACAAGGCTGTCAGAAGTTGTAACAAACTGCTTCTGAACTCACTGTGGGGCAGGTTCTGCATGAGAGCCAACACGCTGTCATGCGAGCTGATTAGAGCCTGACAGATTCCCACAGCTGATTAGCAACCATTATATTGTGAGGCAGTTCTGTTTTATCTCAGATGATGTGGCCATGGTTCAGTGGCTTCACGCTGATGATAGGGGGTCATGTGTGAAGGATGTGTATGTGTTTGTAGGTGCCATGACCACTGCATACGCCAGAATTATGTTATAGGATCTTTTGGACTGGCTGCAACAACGTGTTTTATACTTTGATACTGACTAATGTAATATTTACTGTAAAACCTGGTGAGTGGGTACCTTCCTTGAGCCCTTACTTGGGTGGTTTGACAGATTAATTAAATGAAGGTGGGGAGGAGGATTACATTATAGAGTTCGTGTCAGGGGGACCAAAATGTTATGCATACACCACACACCAGGGAAAGACACAAGTCAAATAAAGGTGTAACCAAACAGTGTAAATTCTAAAGTATTCAGCGGGTCTATTTTTGTCGCCAATCGGCACACAGACGGGCACATGATTGCTGTATCTGACACTAGCAAATGTGTTTAACCCTTGTGTCGTCCTCCTGGGTCAAATTGACCCCATCTCTCTTTTGACTGTTCCTTCCTTTCCCACCACCCTTTCTTTGCCCTTCCTTCCTTCTGTCCTTCCTTTCCCTCCCTTCCTCCTGTCCTTGACCTGAGGACAACAGGAGGGTTAAAGAGGTTTCATTGCCATATTGTACACATGTAAAGTCATATCCTTGACACACAGCAATAGGTTGCATTTTAACAACAACATAAAAACAAAGCATTAATACATTAAAAATAATTCAACTAAAGCACACAACACAAAAACACGTTGACATACACATGGTGTTTAATCAAATGAATAGATTAAACCAAAGAGGTTAGCAAAAACCTTTTTATTAACCAAACAAGATGTGCAAAAGTAGAACACAAAGAGAGTGGCAAAGTCAGAGGGTGCTGGTAGTCATGTCTGTGTGGCTGCTGGGTGTCTTCATGGGCAGAGGAGTAGTGCAGAGGTGTGGAATATTAGATGTGAAGGCCTCTGCAGAGAAGTAAGCAACTGTTGAAACATAGAAGTCTTTTGCTGCAAACGCTCCTCCATTTCCCTCTGTGCCTTCATCCAGTTGCTGAATATCTCCAGTTCCTGATGGTGACAGATCTGTTCAGCCTGCATAAAGTCATTATGCTGTTTCCTTTGCATCTCCATGAAGGCCTCAATCATGTCACTCATATCAGTCCTCCTCTTCTTCTTCCGGCTAAATGATGAAGCTCCCACAGAGATGTATGGAGTCGAGGCTCTGGGAGTTTTAGTGGCATCAGAGGTGTTTGTATCTCACTGGTCGTCATTGGACTCCTCTGGTGTGCCTTTCAAAAATAAAGAGGGAGAAAACAATGTAAACACCAATATGAGCATAGAGTCAAGAGCTCAGAATTTAGCAAACGTGTCTGTGTGGCCATATAATCCAATTACCATTTGTTTGTTTGTTTGTTTTTTGCGGCGATCGTCCACAATAGCAGAGGCAGACATATCTACAGACTCTGAAACAGCACCGCTAGCGAAAACTTAGTTAATCATGGTAAAAAAAGATGTCTAAAAAGATGCCCTAAAGTTTTTACTGTGAATAAAACAAAGTTCACAAATGCAACAATTTAGCAATTTTAAAAGAAAATCAACACTTATTGCATTTCACCTTCACCATGTGCCACTTCAGACCCGAAGTCATCACAGTGCGCACCAAGGGAGAGGGCGGGGGGGAAATGTTATGTAGCCCACTGGAGACAGATGGACACATGTGCACACGCACCTCTCATGCATGTGCAAAGGTGTCAATTATATGATGCTGATCAGTGTTGGACAGGTGGCAAAGGATTGGCATGCTATGGAAAAATGGTTCCTGATAGATATGCAGTTATATAATCTACTCTTGTCAATGTTTTTATAAAAGTTTCTTTGAACAATAATGAATCACACGAGGGTTATGTGTCTTGTTTTTGTGCTCTTAGTATTGATCTGTGTTTTGATAAACAGGAAACATAATGATGTGATGCATTGTTTAATATATTTATGCTCAGTAAAAAAGTCCAAATACCTGAAATTGATTTATCTACATTTTTTATGTGCATATATTCCTGCAAAACATGCATATCTGTATTCCAGGCAGAGTTGAAGACTGTTAATGATGTAAACATGTATTGTTTATAAAATCCCTGAACACAACACAGCAAGTATTTCTATAACAACTATGGATGAAGTTATGAGGAAAATATCCTATGCAAAAGAAAATGCAGGGGTGTTTTTGTTTTGGTAGACAAACTGTATTTGACAGTACAGGTATTCACTGTGCAAACTCTATCCAAAACTGACTCTTTAAAACAAGATGTTTATACTCCAAAAAAATCTGAAAAAGGTTTCTGTACATTTCAGAAAATAGAGAGATCTGATGTATATGTCAGCTCATTCTTCAGAAAGTGATGATTTTAACATGTATAGGCTTGTTTTTAAAGCTATGCATGGGTTCAGTGATTGAACAGTAAGTGGTAGATGTGTCTCAGCATTAAAGATGTTTTTGGATGAAGATAGGATACCTCATTAATTACAAAGAAAAGGAATTTTTAAACAGGGAGTTTGATGCATCACTCCAAATAGAATTATTCACTTCACCACATCAAATGAGACTAAGCCCTGTGTTAATGAATGTTTCAGTAGGACTCAATACATTGAGCACATTTTTAACAACCCATATAAAAAAGACAGTTTAATTTTAAAATAAAGGTTATGGGCAAAATTATACTTGATGATGAATATTTTACTGTAACTGGATGTGTGCCATGGAGACTTCTAGTTGACCAGGTTAAAAGATAATGATGTAGAGATGGCAACACGACTGGTCTTCACCCAAACCCAAAAGGAGTACATGTCAACCCGCTGTTGATTTACCTCCAATGGCTCCGAACTCCAACTCTGTTTCTGAAAGTAAAAGGCCATATTGTGAAGTCTGGTGGCTGCTGGGCTGGTTGTCCTTCGGGATTTTGGGAGGATTCTTATCTGTGTGTAAACAGTTAAACAATACTTACCTGGCTAAACTCATTTTCAGAGGTCAGTATGGGAGACTATTACCAGCTGATATGGACCACTGGGTGCCCCCTGAAGGACAGATTGTTGGCTGTAACTCATGAGGACTTTGGTGCAAGATACACACTATTCTGTTTCAATTTGGAGCCTGATGAAGGGTGTTCAGGAAATGTGATGCTAAATAAAAAGGGCAACGTCAGGCTGGGAGTTAATCTGATCAGTTTTTGAGTCTGTTGTTGAAATATCAAACAGAAGACAAGTACTCCTAGACTAAATTGAATTCCTCTCTTAAAAGAAAAATTATTCAGGGTACAGATTTTCAGTGTCCTAGCATGTGACCAGCTCCCGTAACACAACGCTAGTAAATATTCCATGTTAATTGTACACACACCCCTCTACCATGCCCAGTGAGCATTGGCTGGCTATTCATATCACAAAGGACAAACAAGGATATTTCTTTGACAGTTTTGGCAACCCTTCCGGGCAAACTTCCATCAGATAAAAACTTTCCTCTGTGCACCTGAGTGTTTGGTACAGGTGATATGGGTAGCTACATTCAAAGATGGAGTCGATACACCATTTTCACGCACACCCTGTCTCACCACCAGCGCCAGGTACCTCTGGAGAATGGTTGCAGACCTTTTTTAGCCTTCTCGTACAAACTCATGTCTGGTAGCTGCAAAACTTTGACCATAGCCTTGTCCAGCTCATTCTGTGTTGTCCGTCTGCTGTATTCTGCTGCTGTCTTAACAACTCCAGGTGATGTTGGACCAAAACCATTTTCTGCCTGTACTCAATTTCACCCACGAGTAATAAGACTGGCAATAAATGGAATGACTGCACCTAACAACTGTAATAAAAATCCTCCTGTTTGGTTAATGGTCTTTTTTTCTGATGTTTGACTTTTTTTTCCAACCACAAGTTTTTTTTTTGTTGTTGGTTTTTTTGTTGGTCAGTCAGTGAATATGTTACCTGTCAACACTAAGTCCTATTTCGCTCAGCACATTAAAGTCAGCGCCCGTATTACTGATAACCCTCCTCACACCCGGCAACAATTTATATAACAACATCCTAACCCCTTGAGCTTTTTGGGAATATATACAACCAGTTGCTGACATCAAATTGGCAAAAAGGCAGTCCTTGAAATTAGTTTTATCTAAGAATCCTGATCAAATATAACTCCTAGGTTCCTTAACAGTGGTGCTGGAGGCCAGAGTAGTTATCAGTAGATAATGTTTCTAAGGTGTTTGGAGCCAAGCACAATAACTTCAGTTTTTTCAGAGTTTAATAGCAGAAAGTTGCACATCATCCAGGCCTTTTAAGTCATATTAAGGCATGCTTATAGTTTGATTAACTGGTTGCATTCATCTGGCTTTATTGATAGATATATATAATTGAGCATCATCCGCATATATAAAGGTGAATAGTATTCGTCCAAGCACTGAACCCTGAGGAACACTGTATCTGACTTTTGTTGCATGGATGATTTATCATTGACTGAAATCGATCTGATAGATATGGCTTAAACTAGTTTAATGCAGTTCCTTTAATGCCAATTAAAGGCTCAAGTCTCTGTAACAGCACTAAGATCTAACAGGACGAGTATGGAGAGAAATCCATTGTCTGAAGTTAAGAGGTCATTTGTAACTTTGGCCAGTGCTGTCTCTGTGCTATGATGAGCTATAAATCCAGACTGAAAATCCTCAAATAAAACTATTGCTACATAGAAAGTCACACAGCTGATTGATAACTGCTTTCTCAAGGATCGTGGAGAGAAAGGGGAGGTTAGAGGTCTAGATCAAGAGTAGGCTTCTTAAGAAGTGGTACAGCTACCTTTTTAAAATACTGTGGTACATATCTTGTTACTAAGGGCAGACTAATCATGTCTAATAAGGAAGAGCTAACTGAGGGAAAGCCTTCCTTAAGCAGCCTAGTTGGAATTGGTTTGGATTGATGTAATCATTGAAGTTAATTCTGTAATGTTGATTGGCGAAAAACAGTCTAGTTAAATATCAAGTTTAACAGCAGTTTCTAAGTTTCCTATGCTTGGGGATAAATCAGTGCCTATTGAGGGCAGGAGGTGATTGATTTTATCATTAAAGAAACTCATGAAGTCATCACTACTAAGAGTTATAGGAATACATGGATCAGTACTGCTATGACTCTTCAGCTTTGCCAAAGTGCTGAAAAGAATCCTTGGACTTTTTATTCTCCTCTAGTAGTAATGAGTAATAGGCGGCTCTGGAGTTACAGAGGTCCTTCTTATATATTTTAAGACTGTTTTGCCAGGCTAAGCGAAATTCTTCTAGTTTGGTGGAACGCCATATTCTAATTTTCATGAAGTTTGCTTTAATTGTCGAGTTTGAGAATTATACCACGGAGAGTCCAGAGCTATAAAACCGGGCCTCTTGGTGGAAGCACAGTGCATTTCACAAAAGTTAGTAAGTGATGTCTGTTTGACCGATTAGATACCTACTTCTTTGGATTCAACTGTAAGGTAAAGGCTGCTGAAGTCAAAATGAATCTTTTCATCGCACACAGCCTCGTGATACAACTTCATTGCGTTTGTACAACCACCAACGATGGCATTTCTGGTGTCAGCCTCACTCTGACCCTAGCAGGCACCAGCAGGTATTACCCTGGTCTGAACTTCCCCACAACCACCAGACCCCTTCTGATCACACCCTGACTCTGCAGATGGCTCAGTTTGTATATCACTACCAGCCTCCTCAACCATATCACAAAATGCAGCTCTGGTTTTAACAGACACATCCTCAGAAGAGAAGTTGTTTGATGCATTAAAAGTTGAAAGCTCCCTTTTACCACACTGACCGTTTAGAAGTCTGCAGAACACAAAGCATATTGTCCATTACATCAAACCAGCCATTTGGCACAATGTTAGATGAAAGGGCATGGTTATCTGACTGACCGCCAGAAATTGAAAGGGCACCCATTAAATCTATGTACATAGCATCCAGATTATTATCGTTTTGCACTCAGATCTAATGGGTGTACCTCCAACACCCCCATCAATGTGCATTGATGTAAGCATACCTTCCAGATCATTAACAATTGGCCAAGCAGAACCGTCACTATGTTTAAAAATGTTATCAGGAGGGCCATGTTTTTAAATGAACATTGATTAAATTGAACTAGTGGCGGTGCTGGTGCAATAATGACAGCGTGTAACAACTTGCAAACAAGAATTAATCCTAACTTTTTTTAACTGTCAGCTAATGCAGAGTAAATTGTTTCGCTGATTTTTTTAAAATGTGTCGAATTGATTGAATTTGGCAAAGGACTAGGTTGGTTGTGTTTGTGTCAGATTTAATTGCTGTGTTCAAATGACCTACATTGTTAATCAGCAGTGGGTTTGCTTCAGTGTTAGCCGAGCGGCCATTCAATTGGTCCAGTTTGACGAGTATTTGCTTTTTTTTGTTGTCTCCAGTTGATTTAATCACTATTTGATCTGTTTCAGGGCTGGCTTTATAAGAGGTCTCAAGTCTAGCCTAGTCAGCACCTAGTGTTCTTGTCGTACCTGTTTGAATAGTTGCGTCCAATTGTCCTAATTTGCCAAGTATTATCTTCTTTGTTGCAGCATTAGCTACAGACACCTATTTAATTGATGTAATTTAGCAAGCACTAATTTATCAAAATATCTGTCCTGCTCAGGGCACAGTGTTGAGTTATTAGCATCAGGTAAAACACCAGAAGTGACACACGCGTTATGAACATGTCGTCATCCCTAACCAAACCCTAACCCTGTGTGATGTACGTGGGGATAGTGAGGAGTAATGACTGACATAGGCACACTGGACAGAGTCACCACTACCGCCAAAATCAAGCCCCACCGAATCCCATGTGTGAGCCAGCAACACATTGTCATCACAATAGAAATCTACACCACATTCACCTCTGATGTTGAGCCTTCATAACTTGTTCAAGAGGCCCCCACCAGTCTTCCCCACTTCATTTTCCCCCTGTTAGCTGCAAGCAATTAAAAAGCCTTGTCATTGTTCTATAGGTCCTTGTATACAAATATCATCCTAAAACAGACCGATTAAAGTACTTAAGCCTCGTACTTGTTGACCTCAACCTAGATTTACAAGTAAGCCTACTTACCAGTTTGAGTTGTGTTTATATTTGTTCTTTATTTTCGCCCAAGACTGTTTAACTCTGCTGAGGTTGCAGCTGAAAGAATAAGGCTAAAATTATCTTATGCCATAAGAATAGATCTAAGCCACACATTAATTTAATGGCATAGGCAAAGTAATTACAGTCATTACTTGTGCATTCACACAGTTGGCCATTTTTTGGCCAGCTTTCGTTTTCTGCCTTTGGCAGCAGCAGCTGTGTTGCTTTTAGCCTGGATTATATTTTTAAGTTATTTATTATAGTTTGCTCATCTTGTGTAATATGACTCTCTGGTAGACTTGTCCATGTTTGCAACACCCCCTCCCCCTTTTATGTGAACACACTCATGGATAGTCAGGGACAACCAGGGTAGACTTAAAGGTTGTGACACCACTTGGTGTAATTGGGGTTGTTTGGCTCAGTGAAGCCAGTTAACTGAAATATAATGGATATATTTAAGTTGCTTCATTGTATAAGCCCTAGGACTCAGCTAATGTTGTTGATGACATTAAAAATAAATTAAATTACAAAAAGACCATAGACCATAAACCAGTGTCACGACCCCTCCGCTCCACTAAGGGCTCCTGTGTTTTTTGATTCGGTTGCTAGTTTCTTTGTTTTACAGGATCCAGGGCAGGGCAGAGGGTCGTCATCTGCTTCATGAACCAAACATTCATTCATGCTTCCACGTTTTTCCTGTTTTACATTTATTATCTGTAAATAAACATACTGATCCTCAATGATAAACTCTTGTCTCCCATATTTGTTGCAGCCTTATGAACCGGGCTGTGACACCAGTATTAAAAGAAGTACAGGTTTAATTCAAATACAACTAGCCTTGGTTATTGTGGCTACATGATTAACACACTTATGAGTCAACTGCACAATGCTCAGGGTCAAACACTCAGACAGCTGTAATTACAGTTTATATGCCAACATTCACTCAATCATTACACCTGATACAGATGAGATCAATAAAAATGTCACAAAATGAATATGTAATACTTCATTTTGAAACAACAAGGCAGTAATGAGGCCCAGTGAGGATTAATAAATATGAAATGAAAATAGATGTTTATTGTAGCCCTTACGCATTAATAAAAGGTTGTTTAAATGTGTTGTTGTAATTGTTACTTTGTATTATTTCACCACTGGCTGATAATTAGTGATATTACATTATGAGTCATCCTTTGACATCTCAGCAAATTAACAGCAGTTTGAGTCTTCAGTGTGTTAGCTATGAGAACCAACCTCCAGTCTCCACATGTGAAGACTGGTAGGGATCAGGACCAAATATACTCTGCACTCAGAGACAGCAAACACATGATGTTTGGATTTTGATCTGTATTTTGTACTGTGCAGATTAATGTGTGCTGTGAGGTTCCAGTTTATTTTGCCTATGTTTTTTTTCTATGGTAGATTTTAACTAGGAGCATGATTTTCACATATTCCTGTTGATGCATGACTGATCAGGTTTGTGAATATACTGAACAACTTCTTGCTCATTCTGAAAGTAAGGGTACTTTATTCGTCACATAGTTATATAGTGAATTTCAGTTCACTCTGCATTTAACCAATCCTAAGTAGTAGGAGCAGTGGGCAGCCATTGTGCAGTACCCAGGGATCAACTCCACATCTACGTCAGTGCCTACGTCAAGGGCATTGACCGAAGAATAAACCTACATCATAGGGATTTTTTTTTGACAACCGAAGGAAACCGAAGCATCTGGAGGAAACCCATACAAAAACGAAAGTAAAACCTATATACACTAGGGGTGAGTAAAACTAGATAAAAGTTAAAACGCATGAAATCAACAAAGGCAGGAAAACACAGGAAGTAAAAATAAATACATGCAATAAAAGAGGAACTAGCACACAACACAAAAACTACAGATAGGATGTGACACAAGGAGAACATTCACATGTGTCACACCGGTAATGTCAAGTTTAGTTTTTGTCCTGTTTCCATGTTTGATTTGTGACTTCCTGTTTTATTTTGGTATCAACTCTCCTCTCGTTTCAGGTGCCTTGCCCTTCCTCATGTGTCACCAGTCTGATTGTCTTCCCTGATTCCTGATTGTATCCACCTGTTCCCCATTTCCCTCTATGTGTGCTTATAGTCTGCGTCTCCTTTTGTCCTGTGCGAGTGTGTCTTGTCTGTCGTCCAGAGAACAAGCGTCCTGTCATAGTTAGAGTTCATAGTTTATGTAATTTGTAGTGTGTTAATTCCTCGGAAGAGTGATTTTTGTTACTTTTTTGCCATTAAGTTTATCAGAGCTTCTAAGTTTAGTTCACCTTTTCCCCCTGCTTTTCCCTCGATTGAGGCGCTTTTGGTTCATTGCTATTTTTTGAGAATAAAGTGTTGTCAGCTGGTCCAGAGCTCTGCATCCGAGTCCTCTCCTTGAGTTCCTTCCTGATGCACATGTACTGCACACAGGGGCCCTGCCCCAGCCAGTTATCGAAGCCAAGACCTTCTTGCTGTTAGGCAACAGTTCTTACCACTGAGCCACCCAGTTTATTCGGTCTTCAGAAATCAAGGTGGTTTCATATTCTTCTTTACTTTGAGCCAACTGTGTCTCCTAGAAGTTAGGGTGCTACCACTGTGTAACCCTTGCTGCCGGTCCAGATATCTCCTAGGTCTGTAGCCGGTAACGGAGCACTTCCTTTAAATATAAACCTAATAGTAATAAAACCTCAATAACAGGACTCTCAGACCTATCAGAATGAAAAGAAACAACAAAAGAAATCTAAATGAAGTCAGACAGAAACAGACTGCTGCTGCTGAGGCTGGAAGGAGAAAGTGAGCCAAGGCTCCCCGCCCCCTCTTTATTAATTTTCCCTCAATCAGACCAAACCAGATACACCTAAGGGAAGAGCGCAGGACACATCATAAGATTCAACATCATATGCACGGTTTTGCTGTTGCAGCTCTCACGTTTTTCTGGCCTGTAATCATTATGTGTCACTTTATGATGAAATATATTATGCCTTTTTAATGAGGTTTATCAAAAATGGAGCACAGTGTTCAGGAAAAGCCCCGAAGTCTGCTTGTTTCAGATGATTGGTCTCAGCTGTTTTTCAATATGCTTCACAATCACTGACTTATCCACAGCTGTGTGGCTGCTAACATCCAATTATAACAAGACTGACCCTTACCCATTCATGCAGGTGTGCAGCACAGACATTATACCCTGACACTATCACAGTTCACGCTGCACATTGTGCTCTTGGTAACGCCGTTTGCTGCTGCAGCTTATACGTTTTCTGATCTGTAATCATTATATCTTATTTTATAAAATTCCATGTATGAGAAACTTTTAATGATGTTTATAATGAGCCCTTATAGCATTCTTCCTAAATTCACTTTAAATATTTGGAGCCTTCTCATTTTTTTTTTCTCAAGTTGTCCATTGATTGAAGGAATTAAGTGAGTACTGGGAGTTATTTCTCCTCCAATTTCAGGCCTGCCACTTTTATTTAGCCCCCCTGTGCCATTATCTTGATTCCAGCATTTTGTTTTAATGAAAGTGGATGTTACGAGTTAGTGCGCCGCATCAATCACCTCAATTAGGCAATTGGGAGCTTTGGTTATAGAGCTTTATTTCTCTGTTTGTGTGTGAGAGGGGGTCGCAAAGAGACTCCATAAAAATAAAGTGAATATAAGACAGAAAGACATGCACTTTTGCATATTTGCTGCCTTAGAGTTGATACACTTTTGTAAATGTTGGGGCTGCTAAAATTCTATATCTGGATGCTGTCAACATAATTTTTGTTGTTATTTTTCTTTCAGCTCTCCCCACATCTCTTCCTTTTCTCTTTTGCTACTGTTAACTCAGATTGTTCTGTAGATAGGAGGGACGAGCACAATGTGAGATTGTCAGACCTGTCTGCCATCTGCAAAGAGCCCTGTCACAATCTCTTCTCTCAGCCATATATCTGGCGCTCCTGCAAATGGCTGCGGTCTCTCCTGTGTTCCATCCAGCCGTCCGTATCCACCAGCAAGGTCTCATGAAGGTCTTGTGAAGGAGACAGTTGCAATTCTACTGTAAGGTTTGTGGATAAAAAAAGTGTGAAAGAAGGGAGGATTAAGTTCTGTGTGTGTGTGTGTGTGTGTGTGTGTGTGTGTGAAAGAGATGAATGAATCGCTGCCGAGCTGATGTCAGCATTAGGATTTAATCTGGCAGCTATTGGCTGTGTTGGCTGCCAACACTTTTGATCACTGGATCATTTGAAACAAATAAGGTGTATCAGGTGACACATTTTTATTCATTATTTTAATGGCTAACATTGAAACACCATTATAATCACCATTCACAACAACAATTTCCATTTAAGTAAGAGTACTTTCACTTGAGTATACTTCTTTAGTACAATGCTGTAGTGCCTCTGATATTTCCACTTTAGGAGCCTCTTTTTCACATTTAAGAGGGAATTATTGTTTTTACTGTAAAATCATGTTGATTTGCCTTAAACTGAATTTTAAAACTTCACTTTATTACTGGAATGGTTTTGTGAAGTGTCTTGTTCTCCAAGGTATACTCTATTTGACATGCATAACAAAGCAATATTTGATCAAACTGATTGGAGATTACTTATATGAGTCACAGAGGACAGGGGAGCAGATCTGCCATGAAGACCTGAATTCTGGCTGACACTACAAGGCCCCCTTAGAACAAGGTTTGTGCCCCAGACTGGGTTTGTCTCTGTGGGGTCCATAACTGGTTGGATCCTTCTGTCTTTTGCCTTTGGGTCCACCTGATCCGCTCTCCACTCTGATAGAGCTGAACAGACTTGTCAGTTTTTTTGTCAAGTCTTGTTCACCTCTGCTCTTCGGTTTTCGTTGCACATCCCAGCAATAAAGACTTTTTCCTGCAGCTTTTTTCCTTCACTCTTTTGCATTTTGATCCATCTGCTCTGCTCCCCACTGTGAAGAGACATAGATTTGAAAAAGAGTAAGCACTGTATATGAAAATCCCTACATTTTCCTTTTTAATTTTGGTGATTTTATCGCTATTAAGTAAGTTAAAGAATTACCCCTGAACATGCCTCTGTACAAACTTCTTCCTTTAAAACCCCTAGAGACCCTGTATATAGTCAAAATTACTACAGAAAGGCTTCTGTCACTTCAACAAAAATGTTATTACCCGGCCCTCTATATAAATGACTAATCCCTCTTAGTAGGACATTCTCTGGAAATACCAATAAGTTACAGCTGTTATTGCTTGGACATCTAGAGTTCAAAGTTTTGTGTCCCATTGTAATTCCCAGCACAGCTTTTTTTTTTTATAGTAACAGTGCATCAAAAGACTATATTTAATGTGAGAGGTGTCGCTCATAATGACAAAATCACATATCACTTGACACAAGAGCTCCATGGAGGGTTTTAGTGTCATTCAGCGCTTACTTTCATTTTACTGTTTTGGTTTAGTCTCACTGTTATTTCTAGTGATAAACTTTGTTTTACTTTCTACCAATGTTTAGCTATTAGTCTACAGTCAGTTTATCCAGAGTATCAAAGGAGAGTGACTTTGGACATTAATGGCACTTTTCCACTACACAGTTCCAGCACCATTTGGCTCGACTCAACTCAACACGGTTCCAGGAACGACCTTTTCCGTTACAAAAAGGTACCTACTCAACGTGGGCGGGGTCGTCATAGCACGGCTCCGCGAAACTGCCGTGACTTCATTTTATACGCGACACAAACACATAAACAATGGAGGACATGGAGGCAGTGGTGTACTTGCTGCTGTATGAGGCTTTCTGTCACACATAAAGCAAGAAAACTGAGCCGTATGGCTGTAACGCTGTTGCCGGTATTTAAAAATGCCAGATTTGATTCTTGTGTGACAACTCTTCTGACCAATCAGTGGCCGGCAGTCTGTTGACGTCACATTTAGTATGGCTCAGCTCGCTGAGTCGAGTCGTGCTGGAACTGTGCATAACTCCCAACTGCATGCTAATGTTGATCTGCACGGCAACATTTTTGCCAAGAAGTTTGCTTTATCAACTTTAAGGTGCAATGTCAATGTCAGCCTGGTGTGCTCCTGCCTAGTTGGAATGAAAACCTGCAGCCACATGAACTCTTAATGGAATAGTTTTGACATCCCTTACACCTATTTGTCACCTAAATTTTGAGAACATCACTAACTAATCGTTTGTTAAAGTGAGCTTCCCACCAATGGGATAAGTAACGTTAAATGTTGCTTTCAAGCAGACTACAGACTAAAGTCACAAAAACCCTTACCATCCTCCATCATCACCTCCAACTCGCCTGTCGGTGTTTGTAAATCGCGTCTATCTGATTGAACCATTTCCAGCCCTTACAGTTCGACCCACTGCGGCCATTGTGGTCCTTAATGGTCCGATAATCGCTATAAGCTCCTTAAGTTTTTCCCTACATTGTTGGAATGTCCGGTGGTACATGTGAGCGGTCAACAACTGGGCGACCTCCTGATACACCTTCTCGTTCCGGGTCACTCCGTCCAGCTTTGGATCCTCTTGCCACCCACCAAACACAGGAATGTCTGCACCTTGTCGACGGACCACGGTGTCCTAACTCCAAGAAACGAATCGCTGTAACACTGTTGCTGGTATTTAAAAATGGCGGGTTTCATTCTTGTGATGACTCTTCCAGTGATGACACTCTCTGACCAATCAGTGGCCGGCATTCTGTTGACGTCACATTTTAGTATAGTTTCAGATCACTTGGAGCAGATACCAAAAAAAACCCCAGGTACCAGGTACTATCCCTAATGGAAAAGCAAAAAAAATGAGTTGAGTCGAACTGAGTAGTGCTAGAACTGTATAATGGAAAAGCTCCATAACTTCCTGCATAGATTTCATCCACTGGGAGAGATCTGTTGTGTAACTTGACAGTATTGTAAAGTCATTTTTTCCACAGTAGTTTATCAATCTGAGTGGTAGTTTACTTCAAATTATTAATTGACCCACTTCAGCCCTAGTATATGATTTCTTTTTCTTTCTATGAGTCCCATGTTGAATCTCCAGCTGTGTCCCAGTTCCATGCTATCTCATTCATTAAAGCCTCTGTACATAAAATTATATGTGCATCATCAGGTGTACTTCTCCCAGCCTTTTTACAATTAAGAATTTTTTCCCAAGCACATGGAATAATCCAGCAAATATAGTAAGCATTCTGATATCTCTGATTTATTCATTCTAACCAGATTTTGAGCAGGTGGTACCAAATTGAAACCAAACTCAGATTTGTCTACCCCAGGTCCTACTCTGAAAAGGTTTAAGGAGCTACATTGTTAGATATTCCCTCATTAAAATGGGTACTGTGCCACAGTTTCAAACGTGTATCACCCAGACATTTGCCCAAAGCACTAAGAACTGTTACATATCAGGAGCTCTGTTCCACACTTTGCCGGATGACACCTCTGAGACTCCCCAGGGAAAAGCTTTTTGTCAGGCTTATATTTTACTGGTCCATAACCCAATAACCCTACTAATGCACTCTTGGCCTGTGATTTGTTCTCGTTTGTCATCGCAGAAAGTGCAAGGGTAAACAGTTGCCTGAAACATGAGCTTTCGAGAGGTGGAGGAACTGCATTGGCTGCTGCCCTCCACAACCTCCCATCGGGGAGAGGGTGGACAGGACTAAGGGGAGATAATTAGTGCCCCTTCTACTCCCATCCCACCCTCATTGATTTGTGTAAATAAATGTTTCTTGGTTTGTTTTTTTTTCTTTTTTTAAAAACACTTATTCTATTTTTGCTCTCTGATAATAGCACATGATTTCAAAAGGTTCAAGGGTAAATGTCCTGTATCAAATGGTAAGAGAGATATTTTCCAGTGGTCAACAAACAGGATTTTGTCACTCAATTTTTCAGATGCTTTTTGTAAGCTAAGATATGTAAATGATTCTGTTGACGTCTGCATGGTCTTACTATGGTGATACTTGAGCTCCTTTTTTATGTTGTCACCATCTGTGGTGCGAAACACTCATTGCTGTAATGTTTCTGCACTGCTCCTGGCAGCAAGAGACCAACTGTCAATCAGTGTGGGTGTCACTGTGGTGTCTCTTTCCTTGGATTTTCTATTGATGAAGTTTCTCTTTCTAGCTAGTGTGTTCTACATTTCTGGGTATCTTCAATTCTTCTGTTAATTCTAAACATGTGGGAGTGGGAGATATAACCCCTTTTCCTGCCAAAATGAGAGTTACCAGACCTACCAAATAGATTTCCTTTAAGAGACTATGCAGCCACAAAAAAACAGCTTGGTTAGGTTTAGGAATTGTGGGTTGGGTTATACTAAGTACACAATTAAGGTCAGAAATTCACTGTGGTTTTGGTCACTTTACTACTTTGTGGGGCGTTCGGTGGCAAATTGGTAGGCATGTCATGTTGATTCAGCAAGAGAGTTCAACTGAGTAGGCTTGCATGACATCCCTTTCTTGCTGCCTGTATTTCATGTCTGCATCTCTAATATCTTTATCAAATGAAGACAAACCCCAAACAAATACATTTTCTATGGTTAAAAAGAGGCCTTCTGTGTTTAAACTATGATTTGTAGCCACCAGTTTTCCCAAAAATTGTCACATCTTTAGAAAAACTCACATCATGAGAAGATGAAATCACAAAATGTCTACATACTGCAGTTTTAAATTAAGTTATAATAATGATTAAGTATTAAATCCTTTGCTGTCAGTGATTGTCTGAAGTCTTTTGCACACAGACAGCAGCTAACACTCAATAAGGTCCATAATGATGCTTTGCTAGGCCTGTAATACCTTTTTGCCCTCAATTTGGTCTTCACAAACGCATGGTTGGTTGGACTGGGATTGGATGATTAACTTGGTTAGTCAAGAACTTTGTCCTTTCCCCACACTATGAAATGCATGGTGAGGTATAATTTCTAAACCGTTCTGCTCTTGGTGACCCATGCAGGTTATACATTATATAACAATGGCCGACAGCCACACCAAGCAGTTACAAACGAAACTGGCCGGAGTGCCATACAAGCTGCGCCGCACGTCTTCAGAAGGCTCTTCAAAATGCTAACAGGGTTGGATTTGTTTATCTGGGTGCTGGCAGGTTGGATGTTCAGCAGTTCTCCTGCATTGTGGAGTGTCACTGTCAAATTACTTTTATAAATAGATTTCTGCTCAATGCTGGCACCACCCCATCATTGAGTCCTTGAGTGCTGGCTGGAATCTGCCATCTGTCTGAAAATGTTATGTAGTCCTGCCTCAGTTGTTAGGACACAGATGATGACGCCTGCTTGTTTTAGTCTGCAAAATCCGATGACTAATTTCAGCACTATACTAGCTACTAACAAAGTTGTTGAAAACAAAATTAGCACTTTCTTTTGAATACTGTGATTTTTTTTGGTTTGGTTTTGTGTTTGTTTGTCCATCAGTGGTCATCAGAAAAAGGGTTTAAAACTTTTAGACAGGCCAGGCAAACTGAGCAACAGATTATAAAGATTGAGACTACAGATAACAGACTACACATTCTGCCCTTTACTGCTCAGAGACTTTAGAAGAACAATAATAAAAAATGGATCAAAATCTGTCAGCTGTCTTGCCCATTTTAACAAGTTTCAAAAGTTCTTTCAGTGTTTCAGGGGAAAAAAACAACTTTATTTTGATCATCTGAGCTCATGGAGATTTTATTTTTGTAGTTTAAGTGTGTAACTTCTAATATCCATATTGATATGCAATATAATTAATTATACTATAATTAATATAAGATGTAATATTATGTGGTTTTGGAGTAGCTTGCACAAAGGCTCATGCTAAGCTAAACTGCTAGGATACATTTAGCAAATGTAACTTAAGTGTGTCAGTTTACCATTTATTATACTGAGCTATAATCTAATAAAGTAATCTAAGATTGAATAAAGAATGTAATTAAATGTACATAAATCATGTTACAGTGGAAACAGCCCACTGAGATCATGTCTCAGTGTCAAGTTGATTACTATAATTGGATGGTGATTATAACCTTTTTTTCTCCCCCCCCCCCCCTAATTTCTCATTCAGATTACTAAGTGACATTTGTTTATTTATTTCATGAATATAGAGAAATGAAACAGACAGCTTCGCTATTCATGGACTGTTTCAAACTACAGTACAGCTGTTTCAAACGCTTGTTGTTTAGCTGCTGCATCTTGTCTCATTTATGACAGTTACTTCAAGGACACTACATTTTTTATTGGGAGAAAATTACTTTTGATTTCAAAGAGCATGCAGAACCAGCCTCAGGCAACCTGCCAGAGGCCAATGGGTTACCGCCTGGCAGTGATGGCACTACAGCCAGTACATATCATGAAACATATCATATGTGTATTGTGGGACTAAAGTTTAAAAAACAGACTACTTGATTACTACGAGCAAATTATTTAAACAGCATTTGTATTGCAGTATTCTGTCCCAAGGTTTTTGATCCTTATATGCAGTTGATCACTGTTAATTGATTGCTATAGGAAGTTTTCACTGTATTCACAATAAGTTAGCATGGCATACACTTTGTCATAACTCCCAGCAAACAATACAAGTGAACATATTTCCCCCAACTGACAGACCTTTCTTTTAAATATGTAATTGTTTTAATTGGCTTGTCACTGATTGCAGAACTGAACTATTATAACCAGAGCCATTTACAATTTAGCATTTAGGTGTAAAAATACAACAGTTTTAGCAGGAACAATCACTGACTACATGGAGCTCTAGGATGGTGAGTTTGAGGAGTGGGTTTAAACACACATACAACAAATTGACACTGATGAGTGATCTGTGTCTTTCTTGCACTATCCTTTATCAGTGACTGTACCCATTACTGGAACACAGTGTTATATTTCAGTGGAAAATGCCGCCTATTGCATCATACAAATCAGATCTGAAATCTTGCCCAGTCATTTGTGGGTATCTCAGGGAAAACTCTCTTAGAATTATATGGTGTTGAAAATTAACCTTTTTATCGTCCTCCCGGGTCAAATTGACCCGTCTGTTTTGACTTTTCCTTCCTTCCTTCCTTCCTTCCTCCCTCCACCCTTCCTTCTTTCCTCTGTCCTTCTTTCCTTCCTCCCTCCTTTCCTTCCTTCTTCACTCCTTTCCTTCCTTTCTCCCTCCCTCCTTTCCTTCCTTCTTCCTCCCTCCCTCCCTCCCTCCTTTCCTTCCTTCTTCTTGTCAGTATGAGTCAAAAGTTTTTGCCATAGATATTTATTCAACAAGATGTTAATATTATATATGATGTGTCAACAGTTTCAGTGTTTTTGAATAGGGTCAGAGTCTGTACTTTGATTAACAGAATCCTCTTCGTGAAACAAGTAAATAATCTACAATATATCAATATCAATATCAATATCAATATCAATATACCAGATCCTGATAGTGTGTGCCAGGTTTAGAGTTTGATACTTTCACTTTGCCCTTGTGCAGAATAGGAGTCTTCCTCCCCTCATATGCAGCTCTCTTGATTTAGCTCCAGGCACCACTTATGCCAGAGTGCAATAACTGTGGTAAAGCATAGATTTTTATCTTCATGTAACTTTTCTACAGCATATCCATTTTATAGCTTGGTGCATTTGGGCATATAAGGCTGCATCAATTATCACACCTACATTTCCTGTGCTTTAAAATGTTTATTTCCCTACTGTGGAAATGAGCTGGTCATTCAGTTGCAGCAGGTGACATTTATCATTTCCTTTGGTCAAATTCAGTTATTCTTCACCTAAAACTTCCATTAGGGTTCATCATTCATGCCCAAAGAGAGGTATTAGTCAAGTTCCAGACCTGGCTGTTATGGAAAGGTCAGGAGATTTGTCTCTTCCTCAAGTGTAATTCCTCTTCTCTGGTTTCTGAGGAACAGTGAGCTGTGATGTTAAAGCCGGGCCGCAGCATCCACTCCATCACGGCAGACATCTCAATCCGTTTTCACTGTTAGCCTTTTATTTCACGTTTACAGCAGCACAGGTTTTCAATACTGATCAGTCACTGCTCCTTTCGCCTTCATTCATCACTACCTCCTTCCTGTTATTTTTCCTCTCCTCCTCATCCTTTTCTCTTTTACCTGTATAGTCAGTCGCCTGCCTTCACACCCTGCTTTCCTACACTTCATCCAGTAATGCTTCTTCCTCTCTCCAAAAGCAGACCAGTCAATCTATCTTTGCCTCAGTTTTTCCCCCTCTCTCCTCTTTTAGCCTTGCCTCTTCTTTCCCACTCTCTTCCCCTCCTCCCTTGTTTTCATCATTTGATGAAGGGCTGAGTGCGGCCGGATGCTGGTAATCTTGTGCTCTGATTGCATAGGACATGCTTGAATGATACCCAACCTTGTTCCCAATATCCTCTTGCTTTGAGTCATGACTTTAATCATTACTAATGGAGGGTGATGAATACCTGGGACCAGTTGACGATTTCATGATTTGCACTGAGCTGAAATAGCATGTGCTTTGAGAAGGAAATTGGATTTTCCTGTTTTTCTATATGGTGAACACAAGATTTAGTTTGATATAAGACTTAATATCTGGTCAGTACGATGTTAGTGACACATTACATTTTTATTTTAATGGTTTATCACTTATGAACAAGCCTAGAAACCCACTCAACCATACACACTACAACCTGTCAGTTGATATAAGTCATGTCAGTATAGCAGCAAGAGGCACTGCTATCAAAGCTCGTCTTTTGGTGAAACTCACCACTGCTGTGGAATAAAGAAATGGGCTGATCTCTCAGCATCGGTGGGAGGCTTCGGTTGACAGGCTGTTAAAAAAAGGGCTTTGGCTGGTTTATCCAATCTAATAAATGAAAAATGTATTAATTTGATCTTTGATGAAATAATCTTTATTTCCCACTTCTTACCTTGAGTAGTATTTTTATTCACAAAGGTTCACATTTATGTGTTACACATATCTGTCACTTTGTTCATTAATAAAGTGTTTTGTGAAATAATTAGTGAATATTAAGGGCCCCATTTTAACAATCTATAGCGCATAGCGTGAGGCACGTGGCGCAAGTGCCTTTGGGGCGAGTCCAAATCCACTTCTGCTGGATGGACTTAAGTCCTCTCATTAATCATAGGCATGTTTTGAGCGTAACACGCGGTAAACCAATCAGTGTCATCTCCCATTCCCTTTAATATCAAGGGGCGCTGTCACTTTGGCAGATTGCTATTATAACAGCGCATTTACCCAGCAATGCGTTTCAATAATATATCACTACGTTACTTTTGCTGAAAAGAAAGTTGGCTGATGAGCTGCTAACCTCACATTTAATTCATATAAAGGAAGAAAGTGGACATATAACCAACCAGTCTGATGAGTGTAGAGGTGTGTGTGGTTATACTGCAGCAGCTTGGTGTCATCAGTTGATTTAATAAACAGTGAGTAGCTGTGCGTAATGGCACTGCGCTCTGTGCAGCATTTCAGAGGCTACAGACTTTCATAGGTTGTTAGGACTGTCCACAACGGCACTCTCCAAGGTGCTGACAAATACAATCAGTGGAAGGCTCATTCTCATTTAATTTGTTATTTTTTACAATTAATTAAATCTGATAAATATTATGACTAACTAATATGACATGTATTTTTAATATGTTGATGTTCATCATGGGGTGTGGTGCATGTGTCTTTGTTAGTTTCCCCCGGCGCAATTGTCATTTTCTCGCCCTGTGCCCACGTTGCCTAAATAACAAATGCACTTGCACCAGTCTGTGCGGCTATGGGCGTGTTGGTCTCAAAATGAGGTGTGGTCAGGCGCATTGGTGACGCGTTGCTATTTTCAGGCAGAGGAAAGCGATTGCGCTACTGACCGCTACTGTTATTTAAGGGGCACATCATCAAGAGTCTAATATGCTCCTATATAGGCGGGGCACTTGCACCACGCACTTCACGCCATGCGCTATAGATCATTAAAATGGGACCCTAGACCTGTTTTTTTTTGTCAGTAGCGCAATCGCTTTCCTCTGCCACCAATGCGCCTGACCACACCTAATTTTGAGACCAACACGCCCATAGGCGCACAGACTGGTGCAAGTGCATTTGTTATTTAGACAACGTGGGCACAGGGCGAGAAAATGACAACACATGCGCCACGCCCGCCATCCGCTGTGCACCGACCACAAGATGGGGCCCTAAGGGTCATAAGTAGCCATTATTGCATTGAATCTAAATCCAGGGATGGCATATGATAAAATTTGAATAGTATCATGTGAGTTGGCTCTTCAGAATTGTCTGAGCAGACATCTTCAGTATGTGTTGGACTCACCTGTAAGAGATCCAGTCTGTATACCAGAGTGGAGTTGTGCACACAGGAATATGGAAAGCAACCTAGCAATAGTGTTCATGATTGGGCAAAGCAAAGCAGGGACACACCTAACTATCAGTTGGTCCGTCTTCACCCTCACCTTCACCTTTTTATATGCAAAATACGTGCAAAAAAGATTTTGCATACAGGGAACGACTGGATCATCTTTGTTTAAAAGAATGCAATCGGATTTGGGACAATACACAATGATCACTGAAATAATGGGATCTAACTAAATTGGCTTTATACAATGGACTTCACAGGAGCCAGGTACATTTAAAAAAATGTTTGTGTATATATATATAAAATGTTGAAATAAATATATACTGAAGAGACCAGCAAGGAGCTATTTTGCTGGACTCCCAAATAAGGTTAGTTCAGTAACAGTCAACCCATTTATTGTGTTAACTGGATTTTATTTTACTACTAAGAGATGCAAGTCACAATATCCTTCGAAATGTGTATGACACATAATCCAATACAACACAGAATGGTGAATCAAATCATTACTGACAATGTTGTAACTTTCATGTAGCTTTATTTATTTTATTAGCTTACTTCTTGAGGGTGTCTGTAATTTTTTTTTAAAGATTTTATTGAGAGAACAGGGACTTTTAAGGACTACTACTACTAATGTCCCTCAGGTAGGAATTCATGATGGGTTGTTGAACACAGACCTCTGCCCTAAAATAGATGTATGCAAATAAAATGCATAAAATATGGCCTGAAAGTTGGACATGAATGATAACAAATAGCTGACTCTGCAATTCATTCCATTTTTATGTAGCCATTTTTTACCTAAACGTACTTGTTAACAAATGTTCTTATTCAGGCCTCAGGTAACCAAGGCAATTAATTTCTAAGAAGAAATAAATTGAAATAAACATGTTGAAAACTGTATGCACCAAAGACACTTAATATTTATATACCCAACATTTGTCCTAGATTATTTTGAACAACCATCTGTAATAGTAACATCTTTCTGCTGGATTGGTATAAATTTGTATCTTAATATGGTCAGAATGTACTTTGCACAATCATGCTAAACAAAAAGGTGTTGAATACGTTTATGTGCAAGCTTTTTGGAGTACATCTGTGAACAATGTACTTTTCAATACCACACTGTGCTTCCCGTATGCCTCTGTTTTGTGTGTGGACCTCACCCATTTCTAAGTCACCAGAAGAAAGAATATTCTTTGGGATCGCTTTAAAGGAAGTTTCTGACACAACATGACAGTCTCCACAATAACCAAGAGATGCTGAAATCATGTCATTGACAGAAAGGCTGCAGACACACATAACAATAAGGTACAAGTAGATCCCATACTCATTTCAGGAGCTATATTTGAAGAAAACAATTCTGTTGTTTGCCTACCTCACCTGAAAACTGCCTGTGAATATGCTAAACAGACTGTAGTGGTAAATATGGAAAATATGAGTTGAAAGACTTGCTCTCATTTGCGATAATGATGTGATGTCTCCCTAAAAATCTTGCCCCAACTGCAGATTACTGTCAAACTGAGGTTCATATGATGGCACAAACTCTTACATGCATGCGTGCAAACTAACAAATAAAGCTGTTGTGTCTTTGCCTCTGGCTCAGGCAACAAATAATTCCTTGCCGCTGTGCAGTTTATATCTGAGATGAACATCTTGATATCCCCACTGCTGTCTCTTTACCTTTCAGCCCCCCTCCCCTCCCTTAAGACGCTTCTGCTTAGTGATTAGCAACTTAAATTATACCATTGTATGAACTTCACCCATTTTACAGCTCCCTAAACAGAGTCACTCAAATGTATAGGTGATTAAAACCAGACAGACGGAAGTGCACTGAAGTCTGCGGAAAAAGTGCAGGGCTCCCTGCTCTCTATTAGTTTAATTAGATTACCTTAATCTGATATAGGCTATTTCAAGTCATCACCCAATTATATATGCTCTTTTTGTTGGTGGCCCCGAGCACTGGAGTGTGTATTTATTTATTGCCTCCCTCTACCTTAATATACACACATGCACGCACGCACGCACACACACACACACACACATACACACACACTTATGCAGGCTGAATGTTCAGTTCCACCTGGAGTAACATTGGCAGCTTTTCAAAATCATATGCATTCATTTTTAATTAAAATCTAAATTTAGGTGTTTTGCTTCAGAATATTTTGTATTCCCCCGGGTATACTGAAGAGTTCAATGTTTAATTCATTTCTCATCACTCAGCCTTGAGATTACTTGTCTTCCCATTGTTTCTACTTGACCTGAACTTCTCTGAATGTTTTGAATTTTCTATTTGGAAGTTAATGCACTTCTCCAGGGTCCACTGAATACAATATTACCTTCTTATTAACAATAAGAGGTTATATTTGTAGACTATACACCTAATTTACCTGGTTGCTTCAGAATTATGTTTTAGGTGATATGATTGCTGGGTGGCAATGAAACCAGCCGTGGTCATGCAAGAAGTAAAAGAAGTGAGAAGTCTGCACTCTCTAAGGGGAGATGATGTTAAGCTTTTGGATCACACTTTACCCCAAATAAATGGCAAATAGCAAAATAAATGGAGTCACAAAGCTCACTGTTTTTGTTCTTCTTTCGGAAGGCTAAAAAACCTTTGGTAACAGGGTTGCGCACATCTTGAGGGACACAACTTCAGAGCATAATTATCATTATTTAAAATATGTTTATGATTAAATTAACACCACCCTAACCCTAACCCTAACCCAACAACATAAATCAACAAAATCATACCACAAAAAGTAGCTTTGAACTGTTATATTTGATATGTAAGTTGGTCATCAAGAGGGAGGGACAAGAGAAAAAAGCCATTTTAGGGGTCCTCGAGAGCTATTTGGTATTTTAAATAATTTACATGTGCATGGATTATTTGAAATTTCATTGGAGGGACAGAAAATGACCCATATACAGTACCAGAAGTGATTGAATTCATAAGGGTCCACAATAAATCACACACACACAACTACAAACAAAATGATTTCAGTACATTTAATTGTTAATTGATTCATTGCACATTTGCTCAAGTGCAGTTATACTCAATGTAAAGCTTTAAAAAATACAATCTCAGTCATCTCTGACGTGATTCTGAGTGCTTTCATGTTCATTTTTTTTCAAAATAAAATACAGAATATGACAGATAAACCTTCTCTTTAGAGTTGTGTTATTTGATAAATCTGTAAAGTAAACACTGAGAAACAGGGCAGCATAACTGGTCAACGTCAAAGATACTTTCATTCATATTTAGGTAGTGTAGTAACTTTCGACATAATACATGTACATTTCCCTTTGTCTGTGTAAACACATTTGTGTCTTAAATTTTTTTATTTTTTTATATTTTTTAGGTTTCTAGAGTGCGACATACTGTACTACCCTTTTAGAGGAGAACCCTCACATTAACTGAAGCATGAATTACCATCTTTCTGTTGGCACCTGAATTATCACAATCACCACTCTTGCACTGCAGCAGCTTTTGTGCATGCTCCATATCACAGACCACCAGCCCACCAGTGTCCCTTTTTAGAAATAGCTCAACAGGTTTACAATACTTGACATTGTTTTTCTCAAATTAAAAAAATAGTTTGGATCTTCAACTGTACACAATACCAAAACAATGTGCTTTTCCCCATACAGTATATAGTGCTGAGTTCAACATGCCCTCCACCAGCCGTTACAGTGCACCCATCTCCCTTTTTGTGAGACAGGTGATAATCACAGGATGCATCATGGAGGCCTCTCTCCGTGAAACCTTCGGTGTCTGGCCCTGCCGTTCTTTTCCTTGGCCATGTTGATACAGGCGTTGTGCTTGTTGCTCTGCAAGTGGTTCCAAAACTTGATGAGTTCATTAGGGTGGAACTGATGGGACGTGATCAGGTGGCTGTACTTACAACTGGAGTAAGACACCCGCCAATGGTTGAAGAGGAATTCATTGGGTGGCGGCGCCGGGTCAATGCGCAACTTGGCCAGGCATATCCCCACGTATACATCCTCCAGGTGAAGCCTACGTATGCTGAGAGAGGCCTGGTAGATCTGCTCGGCCATGTCCCCTGAGAACACGTATCCTGTGCCAGAGCAGAATATCGGGTAGCGCTCGCTTGGGTACAGCTCCGGCGGCATATACCACTTGCTGTCCTTATTTCGGTTTGGTGCATAGCCTCTCATCAGGTAACCAGTGAAGTACCTCTGCTTGGGAGGCAGCTCAGGCTTCAGCAGCTTCTGGATGAGATACTCAGTATTGACAAACATGTCACTGTCTGTCTTCATCACATAAGAGACGTGTGGGCAATAGGTAGCCACCCAGTTCATGCCCATAAGGGTTTTAATTGTCAGATTGTAATAAGTGTCCTGATATTCCTGTTGGATAATGTCATGGTGAATACGGCTTTCCTCCTCTATGCTGCTCTGGAGGAAGGTGTCCGAGCTCTTTCCCATGCCGAGCAAGAACAGACGAATGAACCCTAGGCCCATTGCTATACTCTCATTCCCCCATGTCTGCCGAATCGCATTGCGGGCATCAGCCTGGCCGGGTTCGGCTGCAATGAGGAGGATGAGGAATGGCGTACTGTCCCTGCACTTGAAAGGCTCGTTCAGGATGTAGCGGTAGGGCTGCGCACTAAGTCTCCCTCCCACACCCATCTCCTTCTGTAAACTGTTGTTAGTGCTCATGGAGTCCCCAAGTCCCATTACACCCATCCTGGGTCCACCCCCTCCACCTCCACCTCCTCCTCCCCCTCCTCCTCCTCCAGCCTCTCCCACTGGCCCCTCTGCCTGCTGAGAGCTGAGGTTGAGCAGAGGCTTTGGTGCTACATAACCCGCCTCCCTCCACAGGCTCCTCAGGGAGCTGCTTTGGTTCGCTTCTCCCTTGGGGCTACGGAAGCCCCTGACGGTGTAGGCCAGTGGGTTTTCCCGGGGCCCACTGCGTCCAGGCAGCCAGTCCTGGTGGCTGAAAAATAGAAAGAGGGTGAAGAGCAGGGCCAGAGAGAGGAGGCCAGCCACATGGGTTCGGAATAGCGAACGCTTGACCGTCCAGGTCATCTTGATGGGACAGCAGTGCCGCCGTCTCCACTGCATGGTGCAGGTAGGGGTCGCAGGAGGATGCTGCTGCTGCTGCTCGAGAATGGGCGGCGGCGGCGGTCACATACAGTCACCTCAAACATGTGGTTGCCAACAGTCAGAGGGTTATCTGAGCTGGCAGATGGGTTGGAGTGAGCCTCCTGGTGGAGTCAGGGGAACGTTTTAGCCCCTCAGTGCAGCTTGGAGCAGGGTTAAAAGGGCTCCTGGTGGAGCTAGGAAGGCGATGATTCTCTGGCCATTGAGGCTTCTCCCTGACTCTTCTTTGGCACTTCTTTAGACAAACAGAGGGTCATGCTCTATGTCTCGTCTCCTTCAGGATATGATAAGGGTCACCTCCTCTGTGTTTGCTCTCTCTAATCTGGAAAGAAAAAAAGAAACAGAGAAAACAGTTGGCAGCGGTCCAAAAAGCACCTCCTTTTCACTGGCACTGAGCCACATGTCAATTGTGTGTGTTTCTTTTATTCTACTTGTGGGGAGCTTCTTTCTTAATTATTTTATTTATGGTTTGTTTTGACACTGAGAGAGTAAGTGTAAATTAATTTCTTCCAGATGCAAAAGCCCCAATTAGAGCCTTCTGTGTATGCAGTGCCCACTATGGTAAATGGCTCTTTTGGTAAGTTGATTTAACATATTGAAAGGGAGAAGCTGAATCAATATGACAGCGTTGTAGCATCTTTGATTGGACAGGGACGTAGCACCCAGCAGGCTCTAGGGATGTGGCTTTCTGAAGATAGAAAAATGGGAGATTTAGAGAATAATGTTGCAAGCATGTCAGAAGGGTAGAAGCTGTAAAAATTACTATGCATAACATGCATCTGTATGGTTGAGAAAAGGCACAAACAGATGTGTGCATAGTCGCATGACACACATTTTTTAGAATAAATCAATCAAACACAGTTGACTAAACAAGCACATTTGTCCTCTTACTTCACTCAGTGACAGAAAATAAGAACATTTACTAGATCATCAAAATCCCATCTCTCAGTTAAAACAATCTAAAAATAGTGAAGAATAGAAAATGCTCTATGAAGTTCATTGTGGAAACGATGAGCTGTCTATCTGGTGCTGGGCATGGTGAGATGGTAGTTGCTTCTTGCATGTCATTATTCAGCTTAATGCCTGGGGCAGAAGTATAAATTGCAGGTTTGCTCAATGTGATGCCGACTAACGCTACTCTGAGCCGCTTGGGCGAGCGAGTGTCATCAGCCCCCCACCACGCGTCGACAGCTAGGGAGGAGATGCATCTGTCAAAATGAGTTTTCAGGGTCCAGCAGGCAGTGGTGCCGAAGCCTGAGCCAGCCTCTGGCGATAACAGCCTTCACCCGCCATTCACCTTCCACCTTCAGCTTATCAATACTGCCTACTGTCTAGCTGAGACCACCCGGGCTGCTTGATCTTCTACCGCGGGCAGGCATGAATACAGGAAGACATGCAAGGAAACATACGCATTTGTTCACATGCAAACACAAACACATGCAACAACACGGACAAAATGTGACGTGAATGACTGCATCTGTTGCCCACAGGGAGTTAAGCACCAAGGGAAAGGCGATCACGTATGTGCACATTGACTCACTAACTCTCCAAGGAAGACAATCAGTTTGCACAAGCACAAAATTGACTTTGCCTTGCATATTATCGTATGCACAAAATCTAATGCACACAAGAATTAATGCTATACACTGCGCGCACATACTGCACACAGTCATTTGTGTCTGTATAGAGAAACACAAGAGTCTAAGCACACAAGAAAAAGATGCATGTGCACATCACAGATAATTATATCCACACTACAGAGACACAATAATTTCTGTGCATAATAACACACACACACACACACACACACACACAGTAGACACAAATTACCAGAGAAAACCGAATATGCCAGCAGAAACTTGCAGGTTGTACCAGACTCTTGTGAATATTAATGTGGCAGCAGTGTTACATTTGAATCCATCTTTCTTTCCTGAGTGTGTTAATTTACTCAGTGTCTCTGTTGCCTTTCTTGTTTATCGTTTGCTTGCTTTTTAATAATTCGGAAGATATCGAAAACAACAAAGCATTATTTTGTGCAAATGCTACATATACTGGCTTAGTGTGAGGCAGATTTTCCGAACTTCCAATTTTCATTTCCTTGCTATGGTTGCTTCATTCATCATGACAACTTGCAAGGAACACGATAACCTTTTCATGCGAGTGTGCTTACCCAGCGCAAGCAATTACAGGAGAATGAGAGAGGCCAGGGCCGGCTTTGTTTTAAAGGTTAACATACTTTACATCGAAGCATATCCAGTGCTTGAGAGATTTCTGCTGTCAACTAAATGAACATCTAGTTACGTGAGTTCTGATGAAGTGTGCACACACAGAAGGGCCACATGCAAACATAAAATGCACATGTGCGCTGAGATGTAATGGATACCCACACACACACACAAGCCCACATCCGCCCACCCACACACTCAAACCCCAGACAACAAGGATGTAATTGTTTGGTTTTTTTTTGGTTTTTTCGACGTAAATGCCAATTTCGCTGCGAGATCTGACATCCATTTTTACTTTTTTAGCAGTTCCATTTAATCTGCTCCTGCCTCTCTGCATTAATTCATTTTCTTGCCTCCCATCAATGTCAGTTCTATGCAAGCCAATTAGTTACACTAGCACTAATTAAAGCCCCAGCGATTCTGCAGCGGTCAATAATCAGAACGAAGGCTGGGGGAATGACACAGTGTGGTGACATACTAGGCATGCGTTATAGTGTTGTCTCTATCACCACATCAGCTTCAAACCTCAAGAAGTAAAAAAAGAAATGGAATAAAACTATATGCTACAGCAAAGCATGCAAACCATTCTCCACAGGTTACTTGTCTTTGTTTCAACGCCTCCATAAAAATGTCCGTGTCCACTTTAGCCTCCACAGCATGCGTAATACATTCAAGGCAGGCTTTGCTGATGTCGATGAGGATATGACCTTCATTCAGTAAAACAGCGCGCTTTGTGATAGTGACACATTTTCCTCGGGAAAAATACAGCTCCCATTTGTGAGCCGTTTAGAGTGGCTGCTCATTGAAGTGAAGAGGTTAAATTCTGCTTTATTAAAACAGGCCTGACTGATTATGTGGACGACTGAGATTCCTGTTTCATCCAATAACACACTGCCTCGAAGCAATCATATTCTACTACTGTATTTATGATTCATTTTCATAATAAAGTAGCATTGTGACACATTGTCTTCATCAAGGTAAAATAAATAAATAACTAAAGTCTATGGCGAAACACAGCTGTTACAAAAAAGGGCAGTTTTTTTAAGGCAGTGACTCACAATTACTTTCATTAGTCATTAATATTTTCTGTCTAAAATGTCAAAAATATTAAAAAAGAATCATCACAATTATCTCCCAATCCAAGGTTTCATACCCACATTGCTTGTTTTAGTATAACAATAAAAATAAATCAGCTTTTAGAAGAAGGGAAGCAGAAAATAATTATTATT
Source organism: Scomber japonicus (assembly GCF_027409825.1). Taxonomy (NCBI): domain Eukaryota; kingdom Metazoa; phylum Chordata; class Actinopteri; order Scombriformes; family Scombridae; genus Scomber; species Scomber japonicus. The sequence goes on along the minus strand of NC_070584.1, from coordinate 29,096,288 downwards.
TTACCTTGAAAAGTGGCTTGAATGATTAATTAATTACCAAATTAGTTGCCAATTAATTTATATTGAATTTACTAATCATTTCAATTCAATTGTAATTACTTAAAGGCAGATCTATTAGCAGTATTTTAAGAGTTACACTGAACTGGTTAAATAACTTACTCTAGCACATCAGTTAGTGTTGTGTTTCATTTAGTTTTTCATAAATCAAGCACTTAGCTGACATGGTGAAGTCGTGGCTGGATTTTCAACTTTAGTAACAAATTACAAATTTGAAGTCATATCTGAGAGATTAGAGACAGTTTTGTGATTTTACAAAATGAATGATGCAGCAAGTATGACAGATGACTTTTCTGTTTTAATTCTGCTTCTCTCTCTTTATATATATATATATATGTTTTAAACTTTGATAAAGGAAGGTTGCAATGTCAAAGGAAAACAATGCTCTTCCATCTCTGTTTAACTTTAATTATGTGTGTATTGCACTCCAAGGAGGCTTCACCAACCTCATATCAGTCATGAAGTGTGTCTGTTTGATGCTTTAGTGTACTACACTTATTATGCTCAGTAAATAGGGCCAACAGGGAGCTATGAGGATGGCCATTGTTTGGTTCCCATTATTAACATTCAACTGGAGGAAGCAACATCTCCCACCCTCATATTATGAATGTCTTTGTCTTCAGAAACAGGTTCATCCTCAGTTGAGCTCTCTCTCTCTCTCTCTCTCTCTCTCTCTCTCTCCCTCTCCCTCTCCCTCTCTCTCTCTCTCTCTCTCTTTCTCTCTCTCTCTCTCTCTCTCTCTCTCTCTGTTTTTCTCATCTCTCTCCTCCCAATGTCTCTGCTTTTAAATATGTATTGCTATTGTTGTCAAGTAACATTTGAACTGGTTTATCTTCTTTTGTGGCACGGTCCACATGAAAATTAGTTTTAAGAGTTTCATATCTGTGTGTGTGTTCTCTCGAGGTCATACTTGGGCTCATCTTTAAAAAGAATCTTCATGGGAATTCAGTCCTGAGCTTTGTACGGATCAAACATTTGATATAAAGAGGGTGTACGTGAGTCCACACCTCCCCACCTCCCCCAGCCCCCTAAGTGCTGCTGGGGTTTCATCTTAATACCTCCTCATTCTGGTCACTTTCCTCTCTCTTCCTGTCCAGCTCCACTTCTCCTCAACAACCTGTCATTTTCTGACTGTTGTTTACCATGTGAATGCAGTGAAGAGTTTGCAAATACTGCCAAAAAAGACAAGTGAAATCTAGGTGAGGAGGGGGGGAGGAGGGGCATCATTGCTATTCCTCTTCCTGACTTACACTTTCTCTCCCCATTGAGTTATTTGACAAGCTCGTAGTCCCAAACGAGGTACTGCATGGTAGTTTTTAGAGTTTCGAGCAAATTGTTTAACCAAACAAAGAAAAGTTTGTTGCATGTAAGCAGAAGTACAGACACTGCTGTGCTTTTAAACATAAGAAAGAGATTACTGTGCTTAATTTGCTTCCAAAATTATATGATAGCAGCCAATTTCAATTAAAATGAATTTCTAAGGTTAAAACCACTCGTTAAATATGGGTTCTCCTATTTATAGCATGATGGGGCAGACACTAACCCAGAATACAAATCATTAATTCATTTTAAATGAGTTAAGTAATCTCTATTATATTATTTATAGGCTGTTTTAAGATGTTGTTTTATATGTTAATATCCAGATTACAATGAAGAGATATTTACAGAATTGTGTTTTGGGGTTATTTGGTATTTAACAGGTGATGAAGATGATGAGTATCATTACATATTAGTTTTTCATGATTCCAACAGGAATAGGTTCTTTAAAAACACGCTATGGGATTCGATCACGCACTGTCAGATTTAAAAACCGGTTCAATATCGCAGAGTTACCAATCTTGCTAGTTTTGATATAATAACATTGGCTTCATTCAAGTTGTTACTGAGCATTTGCCATAGTTTCTTCATTTGCTGACTTCTAAAGAATGCATTTTTATTTGCGTTGTATCTGTCGACTAAGTGACATGACGCAGTCCACTGACTCATAATGACCCCTCCCAGGCAAACTATTTGAGTTTAAATGAAACTCACTAATAAAACAATATAATACACACCCATAATAAAACTGGTATGTTCTTTCAGGCAGAGGCATCTGAGGTGTTTAATGACTGAAACATGAATGACAACCCAAATGCATTGAAGGTTAACTGGATTCCAGATGTTCAAAGCATTAGGGGAATTACATTTAAAACTATTTCACCTCTGGATAATCCAAAGACTGTGTTGTGATTTTTTTTTAAAAATGGTGTAGCAAAGAGAGGAAACGTTTTTTTGGCTGATTTGAGTGATCTGACCCTTTTAAAAATGTTGTTTGGTGTGTATCTGACTCAACTGGGATAGGACCGCTGGGAGGGGAGGGTTGCATTCTCGCTAAGTGTTGCAGAGCAGATGAGTGACACTGGATGGCCAGCTGTGTTTTTTTTTTTTTTTTGTTTGTTTGTTTTTTTCCCCCCTTCATCACTTGAGGCTGGTCAGATCTGGGCCAGGCCACTGGAGCCCACCACACCATCACATGACATGACCATATCAGATCCTTAAAGTGTCAGTTCAACTAAATTACTTGACGAAACAAACAAACATGATTTCCTACTTCTACACCGATCCCTCTAGAGGTATCTGGTTGGTCTAGTCTTTTTATCTGTCCGTGTTGAGTTAATCATCTCTGCCTCGTCCTCGATATATAAGAGATGAGGTCCTTTGTCGATAGAAACTGGTTCCAGTGACAGTTCTGTCCACAGTGACATCTGTGGATCAACCGAGAATAACAGGAACACTGTTTCTGGTAACTCATTTTGCTGTTGAAACTTTAGCTGTATGTTTTTTTTGTAAGTCGTGTAAACTGATCCTTTATTGCACAAGTCAAAGTAAATAATACAAACGTGCTGTGCAATATTTAGATTGGTGTCCTTTAAAAAAGAGGCTGTAACAAAGGATCGAACAGCCTCTTAAAACTGGACTCAAAAATACAAGCCCTCAGGGAAATAAAGCTTTGGCAGCTCGGAGCTGCTATAGATGTAGTAAATATTATATGACAATGATTTTCCTCCATTCAGTGAGTGATATCCACTCTTCGCTGTGCTGCTGCCAACTTTTACTTGAATTTAATTCTAGCTGTATTTCCGTTTTACTCTGTTAATAAAGCCTGGACGTACTCTCTTCACTTCACCTCTTTTCTGGGTTGTCGATGGAGACGCCACAGTCATAAATTATGGTGGTTTGAAAATTAGACTCTATTAAAGTTTCATAATCTAGTGGGCAGAGTGAACACCCAGATGGCAAGCCTAGCTGTGTTTTTTTTTTCCTTTTCTTTTAATGCCCATCTCAGCAGTTTGCAGATATCCCTAAGCATGCACAGACAGCCGTCAGTGCCAAATAGCTCAGGCAGCTGGACGTGATGAAGTGGATAAAAAGCCCTGTTAATTGAACCGGATCAATGGAAAAATTCCTTGGCTTCGCCTCTTGGCAGGTCCAAGGAGGGGTTTCCTAAACTTGATTTTATGTAAACGAATACAGAATGGACTACTGACCCCTATTTCATGACACTGATTGTACCTGCAGGAGCTCCCATCAACTTTGATAGAAATGTCTCTGCTCTTAGGGAAGGAGTGAAACTATCATTGTGTATCTATCCTTAGTGAGTGCAGCGATATAGTAAAATCAAACTATTCTCAATTTTGCAGTGGTGCACCTGCCTGAGCTACACCTGGGTGTCACTGCAACATTTTAGGGAGCCACTGGGGGTCCAAAAAAGTGCCTGATGGAGAGATGCAGGATGTGGGACACAGAGAAAGGGCAGATGGACTGAAGGATGGATGGATACTTGTCAAGGCGGCAGAAAAAGGTGGATGGCTGGATGTAATGGAGGGGAGATGAGGGCGGGGAAGGCTAAATGAATAATGAGGATGTGGAGGGCTGATGAGACGTGCAGTGCTGCGTACCTCCTCCTCCTCCTCATGCTGCTGCTGCTGCTGCTGCTGACAGGGCTGCGGTCGGCTGACGGAGTGTGTGAACCCCGGTGCCTTCACCCGCCATCACCGCTTGCTTGGATTGGAAACAACCAAGGGGCTTTTAATGCGTCTCCTCTTGCAGCTCCTTCTCCTCTTCCAGCTCCCTCTCCTCTAATCACACTGACACCTTGGATGCGTTACGTCCCTCCTCGTCCTCATCCCCACAGGCTCAACAAACCTGCAGGTTTTTTGGTTCTCCTCCTGCTGCGACTCCTCCTCTCCTCCCTCTCTTGCTCCTTGTGTTCGTTATACACCACAGCCCACCTTTTTTGTATCTCACTACTTGATAAATATGTTTCACTGTTATTACCCAATCTTGTCCAAGTTCACCCACCCACCCCCTTTCTTTCAGTAATATAGAAATGTAAAGAGAAAACACCACAGCATCCACACAGGTTTATCCGGAGCCCGATCTTCTGGAAGGAGGAGAGAGCGGCTGGTCCTGTACTATGCGCGGCGGGCTGATGTAAACAGTAGAAGCGCAGTGAAAGGTGGAGGAAAAAAAAAAAAAACAGAATAAAAATAATATCCTCTCCCACCTCTGAGTCAAATCACTGCCAAAACATGTTCCCAGAGTCCTGAAGGCATAGCAAAAAAACACAAAAAAACAAAAAACAACTCGTCGACCCTCACCTCCGTGCCTCCTCCTGGTCTGACAGTCCGCTACTTGTTGTTTTTCTTTTCTCTTGGATCTTTCCTTCGCTCCGCCTCACACACCGACCCCTGTCGGATTTCCAAGCCGGGCAAGGCAGCTGTTGGCCCGGGCTGGTTGGCTCTCAGACACCGCTACACTGACGGAACTCTACCACGTCACTGCATTCTTAGCGGAGAATCTCACGTGATCCAGTTAGACGCTTGTGTTGCATTCACGGGGTGTCGGTGAAAACATTACATACGGTTATAATTAAAACTTGCAAAAAGGTGCAGCCTGTATAATTACTGATATTATAGTCTAGTCTTGTTCCAGGCTATTATTAAATGACCCGTTTAGAGGATTTTTCAAGTTCGAGATAGTTATTATATTAACTGGCAGTTATTATGTTTGACACAGACCTACAAGCTCTCATTTTGACCAAGCCATCAATCGTATTATACAAATACACAGCTCTATACATTCAGAAGACACTCGTAAAACACATCATAAATGTTTTAGTAGTGGTTATTTTTCACGTTTCTTAGTGCATTTTGTGACAAAGAAAGGCATGTATTTACTCTTTTGGAGTGCCATATTCACGATGAAAGTGTTTTAAATTCAAAACTTACCTGCATGAAGTCACACTTGAAGGGGAACATGTATTTCACAACTTATTAATATTATTATTTTTTAAATTTTTTTAGATTGAAACAAACAAAAACAAAACAAAGTTGCTATGCCCACACACCCAGAGGGACTCAATCCTACTTTGGAATCACACCATTTTGGTCACAACCAATTGACCATGTGAGTTGGAAACTATGCTTTCATTTTATACTTTTGGCAGTTGTTCTTGGTTTAGGCCCCTTTAAAACCTTAATTTTTGCAAAAATGAAATGATATTTTAGATACCTATGAGATTTCAGCATTGTTGCAAAAATCTGGGGAAGAGTCTTTCCACTTTTAATATGACAATGCCCCACACACAAAGCCAGGTCCATAAAAAATGGTTTTCCCAGTTAAGAACTTGACTTGACCAACCAACATCTTTGGGATAAATTGGAGCACAGATTGTGAGCAAGGTCTATACAGCAACTCCCTACGGCCATGCAAGTTTCACAGTCTCGTTGAAAGCCTGAAACTAATCAACAGTCACATATGGATGTAGCATCCAAGTGCCCACATACTTTTGTCTACTTAGTCAAGTACTTTAATAAAATAGCAAAGACCCTGCATTGGACTTAATTGTTGTTCCTCTGTGAACATTCCTCTTTTTCTCCACAAAAAAGAGAAAAGTCTTACGTGCTACAATTATATTTTTGATTGGCAAAGTGATGTTGGATTTAAGTTAAGACATCCTTATTATTCCTGACATCGGACTCAAAATGTTTTACTTGGATGGTGGAGTCCATTCTAAAAAGACATATAATAATAATTTGCAAGCAGTGGCTGCCATCTGAAAGCTGTAGTGGATAGCATTTTCAAAGAGGGAGCTCATTCCTCCCACTTTTCCCTCATTCACTTAAATGCATCTCTCTCTCTCTCTCTCTCTCTCTCTCTCTCTCTCTCTCTCTCTCTCTCTCTCTCTCTCTCTCTCTCTCTCTCTCTCCCCTCCTCCCTAGCCCACCACCCAAGTCCCCCTCTGTGGGCGGAAAAAAAGGGATTAAGAGCATGGTGGCCAGTGGTTGTCTGGTAACAGCTGGATTTGCCACCATTGTGCTCTTTGTTTAACATTGCTGGCAATGTTTTCTGCTGGGGGGTAGTAGTTTTAAAACAATTTAAAATTTAAAAAAAGATCATCTTTTGCCCTGTTTGTTACATTAGTAATGCATCATTATGCACACATGATTACCTACTATATTTAGCATGCTTTCACATCTAGACTGACAAAAAAAAAAGAACGACAGTGCTGACTCTCTTCTTCCACTCCAGCACGATGATGAAACCCTACCTGCCTCATTAATGACTTAAACACAATGCAAACCCTTCATCAGCCTTCAGTCATGTTTACACTTGTGCACCTCCAGAGACTGCCGTGTTTCTTGATAAGCAGTGAAAGCAGCTTGTCTCTTTCCCTCTCTCAGTAGAAGTGGAGCAGATGGAATTATTGCTCATGCAAAAGCAGCTCGCCACTTTAGGGACAGTAAGCCAGTGGGAGAACATCCTCTTGCAGCACTGTAAATATTGTAAGGTATCACCACAGCATAGGAGCACATGTGACTGAATAATTAATAGGAGCTGTGTCTTTGACAGAAATACTTTGGAGGCCATTAGCTCGGCTACCTGGCCGGTGAGAGCATATTTGTCAAAAGAAAGTAATGCCGGGGTGGTGATTGATTTCCTGTGGCTGCCAGGTTAGAGGCAGCGCGCCTCTGTACATTAATATCATGTGGCATCTATTAGATAGGTGACTTCCTCAACTTGTCTAGCCTGGCTGCCTCTGCAGAAACCGCCATATCAAAATTTAAATTGTCATCATTAATTGCTGCTGCTAAGGGAGTATCTTGGAACACAACGTCTGCCTCTCCTGCTGTATCTCAGAGAAACCCAGTCCCCTGCACGCATGCATGAATGCACAGATACAGTAGACACAAATGAACAGGCACACACACACACACGCACACAAATACACACTTTGAGTGATGCTTTGGCAGTCTTCTTTTTTTCCGTTTTTTTTAACAAATAAGAATTGCTGCTACTGAAATTGGATCTCCTTTTATCTCACAAGAATTTAAACACCCATGTCTTGAAGTGTAAAGTCAATAAAATGTGTGCGCTTCGGCACAAAATGAAGCACAATCCACAGAATATGACTGCGGTGGAAAAGCATAGAAAGACAGAGAACACACCTCTTTTGTTTGTTTTGTTTTGTTTTGTTTCTAACATACTTCTAAGGAGTGAAAAAATGTGCACAGCCACGATTTCTTTTCTATGCAAAGCAATAAGTTCAGACACAAATAGTCCAACATTTGAATAACAACTCTGAAACCCTTTCACATTTGAATAATCTCTAATTTCTATGCTTTCAGGCATGGTCATTTCACCACACTGGCAAGTTCTGAAAAGAAATGCCAAATGACATGGCAAATAATGCAGTTTTATCTACCAATTCCCATTGTGATATTACCTATTTGATAAGTCAATTGTTTTTTTCTTTCTTCTAACTCTTTTTAAAGCACATTTTCTTCACATTCTTCTGTACTTTTTCTTTTTCTCTCAGACAGTGCTAGAGGAGGGGAAGGTTGGTTATCTCAACGGTACGCCTTTTAAGAAATGCAGTCTCAGATGTAATGTGAGCTGTTATTGCTTCTCTTAAAGAGTGCAGTTGCAATATCCTGTGGCAGAGCCTCAAGAGCAGGCAGGGATGTCTCTGTGAATATCTTTGCCTTCACTCAGACTCAGGCCCCTTTTCAACAAAAATTTGGGGTCAGCTCTGTTATAGCAGAGGACATCTTCAAGAAAAATTAAGGCTTGATTTTTACTTCACTTGATTTTATGTAATCTCTGGTACAAATCGTGGTGTAAAAATGACAAAGGAGACTTTTTATTATTTAAATCATACCATGGGAGGAAAAAGATTTATCTGATTACACCTGCAATCAATGCATGCTTTAATTATATGTGTGTGTATTTTGATTACGTAAAAAAAAAAATCATTTGCATAAATCAAACATATAACACATACAGGACAGATCCATAAAACAGCTTCTGATATGGTGAGAGATGCATATAACCACATTAATGACAACGTGAAAATATAATGTATGCCAGATCCATAGGGGGAAAACGTTTTTATGAGCGGATCCAATCCGGAAATGCGTGCAATTCACACAGCTGGCAGACACTTTGAATAGTAGCATGCCTGTCAAAATGGATTGATTCACACAGATGAGCAACAAGCAGTGCTGTGTTTACTGTCAATACATAGAGACAGAATAATAAGAGCGAGCCTACATGCGTGATTGTCTGTGCTTTTCACAAAATAAAGAAATCCGATTTCATTGTGTATACAGGAAACACATTTTAATTTCACGTGTAAATCCATCTCAAACATACTCAGACACGTCTAGACACAAGATACTTGTTATAGCCCGGGCTACACAGAGAGCCAGAGCGGTCTGATTGTCTGACCACATCTATATCTGGCAGTGAGAGTCTGCAATCCAACCACAATGTACAAATGAATGATGTAAATAAGAAGAGCTGGAGGTGAAAGCAGGAAGCAATGTGAGCTGTTGTTAGGGAAGCACTCCACTCCTTTTTGGTGTGAGAATACTGTGATGTAATCTTATGATCAAACCTTAAATATATTCAATTATTAAACATCTATAGGAAGCAGTTTACATGTTTAGTAGTTAAAATAATAAAAGTATAAGACTAAAAAAAACACTACTTATTTATGAAATTGTCTAATGTGGTTTGGTCTCTGTCCACACACACAACGCACATCACATAAAATATAAATACAGTCAAGAAAACATGTTACACAAGCAGTCTATTTCCCAGAAGTTATGACATGTTGAGTTTAGACATACTGTGGCAAGCTGGTTCTTTCCTTTACATTCAACTTTATTTGTTGCAACAGCAGCAGCAGCATGGAACACATTTTCAACACTTTCTGTCTCGGGTAGGGAGGGGAGGGGGGGTGGGGGTGACATTATTTGGGCTCTGAACAAAACTTGTGGTTTGACATCTGGTTTGTTACACAGAACCATCTGAGAAGTCGTCCTTGGGAATTGTTTGAAAAAGGGCAGGCACTGTCAAAAAATACTAGGCCGATGATTGGATGAACCATCTGTCTATCACCGTCTATCACTAGCAGCTAGATTCATGACACTTCTTGGTGAAAAACCACCGGTGGTTTGGACCCAAGCACATCACTTGAAACTGTGATCTTGTTATGTTGTGATCTTGCAAACACACACTCCCACACACACACACACCTTAAAACTGTCTACTCAAAAGTCTAAGAGGTAGCGTTGAATGAGGACATATAGTGTCACATGATCCCACCCTGCTTCCTAGGTTTCATTGTTTTACTGTATGACATTTATTTCTCATTTCATTTAAAAGAAGACTTACCTATCCTTTCATTTCAGATACGTTCAACTGTCTCTCATAATTAGTCCTTCCCTTCAGTATTTAGCCTATCTGTTCCTGTCTGTCAGTGCCAGTTTGGCCTATAATAATACCGTCATGTCTTTATTGTGTTACATTTGTTATCCCTGCTTTGTTTTCTCCTGGACCTGGACCTAGCATGACCCTTGCAAGTAAACACTGTTTTCTTATCAAGACTCCTGTTTTTGAGTCGTGCTATTGAATCCTCTTGCCTGTTACATAGTTCAGTTGCAGATGGTAATATAAGGGTTAACTAAATCCAAAACCTCACATCTCAATTGGTCCACTTCCAACTTGATGTCCTATTCCATGTCATATACTCATAGTTTATAATATGTACTATACCATTATCCAGTATATTTTGTATTAATATGCTTTAAACAGATGTATAGAGTAGGAGGAAGGCAGTGATGCAGAGTGGTTTTGAGTTGCTGTCCATCAACCACACAACTCAGCTTCAGTGCTCTGTGTGGGCCACCAGACACCTGGATGAAATGTCCTCTGCCAAGAGCCTGAGCACATACCAGCTGCTGTATAATGACCTCTGACCACCGTGTGGATGAGTAGATGGAACTGTAAAATGATCATCGTTATGAAAACTGGTCTTCAAATCTTCTTCATAAACACCAATTTATTTAAACAAACTTGGGATATTTTTGACTGTAGATTGCTCTTACGGGGAAATAGTCAGGTTGTGTTATGATTATAACAAGAATTTTCCTTTTAGCAGTATTATAATACTAATATAATTCCCTTTCTTCTTAATTTTTCTTCATTAGTAGTAATCAGCCTATGAATACAGATATGTGTGTGCCAAAGTATGAGTATTATGATACTGCAGCTGTGCACTCTAGCATCAATTGACAGACTGACTAAACGACTAGCGAATGAACAGAGCATTTAGTGGCTAAAGAGTCAGATATTTCCTTCAGGGGTTTGGCAGAAAAATCTAAAACAGAGCTAAAAGGACAATACAAATTTACACTGACCGGGTGGCTACAGTTCACTAAAATGAAAATAAATTTAGTTTGAGAGGGAGTCATGTGGTGTAACTACATCCTGGCGAAAAGCCCTTTATCCATCTACCCAGCAGTTCAGAGACAGTTTAACTGTTAGCGAGCACTTGCAAAGCACTGTTGCTATGTCTACCTGCAGTTTAAAATTAATTTTGCACTAAATTGGAGCGGTGGAAAATAATTTGAATGAATGTGAAAGCCATTGTATAACGGGCTGTTATCTGAATGTGAAACATGATTAGACAAAATATTAGATGTACAATATATTCCAAAAGAAAATAGTGGGGTTAAGTACATTTAGTCCACACATTAATTAGAGCCTTGGGGGCCTTTTGTGGTGTCACTGTGCCCTGCAGGACTAGTCAGAGAAGCAACAATCATACCAAGATGCAGCTGAGTTTCTGACCTACAGCAGAAGACACCCGACAGATAAGAGATCAGTCAATGGGAATTCTGGTGGGGTCCTCCTCTATTAATGTGAGTCTGCTTAAATGTTTGTGTTACTAAATGGTATTCAGCTGATAGAGCATGGCTGGTTAGGAGAGATAGCCTTCTTTATAGATCTTCAGGGATAGTACAGATAACATCCAGGAAGATCCGCTGAGCACCTGTTTATTTCTGATAATGTAAGTAGCACTGCAACTGGACGTGGCTCAAATACTACTCTAACGTTTTCAGTCCCAAAGTTTTCTTTTTCTTAAATTATCAAATTTGAAGAAAATCTAACTTTTAACCATACAAAATGAAGTGAATATGTGTTCATAAAGTTGTGGAAACTGTAGTTTTGAGGGTTTTCTAGTGGAATCATTTATAAGCTGAATCTTATACTGGTGAATATGTTGACCCAAATTACAGGGGGAAAACATTTTTTTCCACTTACTCTTCATGATATCGAGCCATGCAGACAGCTTTGATTTAATATGCTGAGCAGTGAGTGTTTTCAGAAACAATCTCTCCATGTCTGAGGACAATCCACAGACCTCACTGTCAACAGTTTTCATTGACTTTGGCAAAAAACTACTCTAAGTGAAAACTGTTCACTGTGAGGTTGGTGGATTATCCAAAGAAACCAGGAAAATGGAAAGACACATTGATGTTGATGTTATTCAATTGTGATCAAGATTGATACATTCACATCAGTTTTTCAACTTTGACCATTGTTCTGCCTTGGTCCTTGGTTCTGTGACATCCTGAGAAATCCTGTGTCACTTGAACAGACGTTTGCTTAAATTAAAGTTTACAGTTAGCCATAAAGGACGGGACAGAGGCTATTTCTTCAGACTGACCATTTGTTAAAACTAGTCATAAATGATGGGACAGGGGCTGTTTTTCCAGATTGACCATTTGTTTAGAAGGTGGAGTTTTTTAGGAAATATATTTAGTGTTGTAAGAATTGGAGTAGGGAGAGAGATTCAGATTGGGACCAGGACTCTCTCAAGATTGGATGTTTGACACTTTTGTAATAAAACCTTTCAAATATACAAGTGAGACGTGTCAGCGGTGGTTTCCTTCTTCATCAACTCATCAAGAATCTACCTATTAATATAAACCTCACCATGTTTAACACAGACGTGACCTCATAACAGTATAAAATAATTGGAATTTACCAATAGTATGATATGTTTCATGCCAGTATACATGGTAAGAACAAAGCTGTATAATGCTACTTGGTTAAGGATGCAAAAAAAAGGTGTGCACTTTATCTTCCAGGATATTAATCACATATATTCTGACAAAAACTTGACAAATTTGTAGTTGTACTTGGCAACAAAAGCCTGTATTTGTGCTGTTCCTGCTGATTTTCAGGAGAACACAGAACTGCTGATTGATGCTGAATGTGACTCAGACCAAGATTCTGTCTTGAAGTGATTTATTTTTTTAACATTTTTTTTTATGCTTGGTCTTGTAGTAGAAAGCCACAACAGGATCCATGCCTACGTGATGATGCAACATCTGATAAAACTGTATTAGTGTGTGCCAGCCTGATTTGCCACATAGGGGTTTTCAGTATCAGGAGCTGAAATAAAAGCTAGATAGACTTAATTATGCAAACGGGAAAGGAGCCGGCATGGCATCTCACATTACCAACAGGTTCAGACAATAACAGGACTCCATCAACTTCATGTGGTTGCCAGCATGTGGACTTATGCAAGATCAAAGCTGGAATCTTGTTGCCTCAATGTAACTATATCTCTGTGCCCTTTTTGATTGCTTCAAAGAATACTGGGTTTGTTTTCTTGCTCCAGATGGTTTGAGGTAGTTTCCTCTCTAAATTAAAGATTCCTCCGGTTAGTTCGAAGGACATCCAGACTGCTCCTTTCTCATCCAGGATGCTTCATTACTCATATTCTTAGCTTGTGGCCACCAAAGTGTTTGTGTGAATAATCTATGATTAATTCATGTCATAACCCCAGTACTTTGTTTGTAATATATTGCCTGGCACATTATCTCTCCTTTCCCTTATTTAGTGGAAAGATGATACAGTGTTTATTGAGTTAGTACTTTATTATAACTATCAAAGCAGCATGAGCAAACTCTTTGGTGAGCCCAGTTGGAAGGAGAAGATAGCATTTTAAATTTGCATTATTTGACAGTCAAATTAACTTCTTCACCCACAAATTTTATTGTAAGTAAACTCCACACTCGTAACAGAATAACCTTTTATATTGGGGATTTTTTAATGGACAGAAAGCCAGCTCCCTGTAAATTACATTAGTGTTGCATTTTCATTGAGTTTCCTTCCATTACCTCCTGCTAAAACGTCCAAATGTTACCAAACCAGACACCTGATATTACCTTTAGGAAATACAGCGTTGCAGTCAAAAACATGAGATTTGAGATTTAAGCCAGTTTTACTTTGTTGCTCACTGTACCTTTGGCTTACTTGTGAGGTGATACGGTGGAGAATTTGTATTTTGTACATGTGGGTTGTTTCTTTCTTTGAGCACACACAAACACAGATGTGTGTGTGTATGCCCATGTCCACCATACACCCCACACGGATACTGTGTCAGTGTTTCTCTCTGTCCGTGTCTTATTTATTTATTTTTGTTTTTGTACACATGCATGTGGGGGTGTGAGAGTTAATACACCCGTGTTTGCACCCCCGTGTGTAAGTGGGTGTGTGTGTTTGACAAACGGAGGCCGCTGTAGGCGTGTTGGTGGTGGGATGGGTAAAACGCAGAGGTCAGCTATCACTTTGAAACATGCTGGTCCTTATCTCTGTCACGAGGCCTAATAGAGTAATGAATCAACATAAAGCCGGGGACTCTCCTGAATGGACCGCTGCCTCCTCTACCAACACTGGCGCTTTACTTCGTCTACACTTACTGCCTCTGTAAGCATCTTTTGCCCTCCACTGTTGTTTATGGGCGGTTTTCAAAAGTGCCTGAATTGTGACTACTGTCAGAGGTGTATTCACACATGAGCAGCCCCCGCCACCTCATCTTACACTCAGCCACTATGAAATAACCCCAGCCATGGACAAAGCGGATGGAGGGTCTTGCAAAAAGGGGGAGGTAATAGGGCACAAAAGGGAAAGCAGCATATTTGTGATCACCTTATGATCTCATCTCACAGCTCGTGCCAAATCACTGACTACATTCATTATGAGTTTTGTGAGTTTAATATAAAAAGAAAAAAAGAAAAAAAAGGTGGCAGTATGAAGGAGCGTGAGCATGGGGACTATAGGAGAGGAAGGCTTTTTTTTTTTTTTTTAAATGAGCTGTCGTGTGGCTGCAAAGGGCAGATTAAGTTTGAAGCTTTGAATTGACAGACTAGTAGTGATATTTCTTAAGTTCATAGCCTTCAACAGCTGCTGTTTAGTCTGTAGTGCAAAGAAAATTACATTTTTTCTTTTCAATGACAGTGAATATGTGTCTCACAGTATCATTCATTAGCTCATTTATTATGATTGTTGACTCAATGTAGACAACATCATTTCACTCCATTTGCTCCATTATTGACATTGTTCAAGTCCAGCCTTGAATATTCACAAAGCACGTAAAGCTTTGTAAAGAACTGTAAAAGCTGATTTTATAATCTAGTGTTGCTCTTACATAAGACAGTTTTCTCACACCAGTATTGGAGATGAAGAGACTTTTTACACTCTATCTGAAAAGTGACTGTGCTGGCACATCAAGATTCACTAATCAAAACAAACGGCATACTTGCAGCATGCAGTAGGACTTGCATATTTGTCTGCAAGTGACGATTCCCTAGCCCCCACTCCCACACCCAAAACACTGATTGTCCAATCATCTCTTAGCAACAGTAACTACACAAGGCCAAGGCAGACTTGCCAAACTTTCTGAGTCTTTTTCATATATCAGAGTGGTGTAATGAGTCACAGAGAAGACAGCAGAGATTAAAGCTAAAAAGTTTAAAAAATAATAATAATAATAATAATAATGATGATATGCTCAGTGATTATCATGTTATGTTGTTAATATCACAAAGACCCCTGGTAGCAAATGCTGCAGTGGAAGCTGATTTGTCTTAGAATATGAACGTGATGACTTGATGAAAGAAATGTTGAATAAGAGAAAGCACTGAGTTACAGAAGTGGAACAGAGGCTAACCCAGATGTGACATAATGACTTTGGTTTGGGGTTACAGGTTATGCAATAAAATAGCACCACATCCTCTGTATAGTATTTTCCCACTGAGTGAAAGCTGTTGACATCTGCAGGTTTGTGTTGTCAAATCTTGGATTTATCATGTTTGAACTTTTTATTTTCCAATCTTCATTAAAATGTTTCCCCAAATCACTGCTTAACATGATGAACATGGAAAGCTCAATTTTGAAATGCTCCAGTCATTTTGATTGTATATTATGCTCAAATATAGTGTAGTGAAAGTAATAGTAGCATAGTATAGTGATACTGTTGTTTTGAGGTAAATGTTAACATCAGCATGCTGACATGCTAAAAAGACAATGCTAACACAGTGGCATTGGGCAGTGATGATGGTGCTAGATGGGAAGGGGTCACCAGAGTTAATACAAGTCATCCTGAGGGGGACATGAATGTCTGTTCCAAATATCATAGAAATCCATCCAGTAGTTGTCTAGACATTTCACTAAAAAACAAAAATGTCAACCTCATATTGTTGTAAGCAGAAAGGTCATTAGGATCTATTTTCTCAGGATCATGACCGCCTGTACAACATTTCACGGCTGTCCTTTCACTATTTACTGAGTTATTTCATTCTGGAGCCAAAGTGGTGGACTGACCCACAGACCAACCATCCCCAGAGCCATGTTGTTAATGTGGCCAGCAATTATGGTAAACCATATGAATCATTATTTTATTATACAGTATAGTCTGTCATCATGTGGTATTATGTTGCCACATTGTTCTCTCCAGCAAAAATGAATCACCCTAAAACTCTCCAAACTTAGTTAAAACTACAGCAGGCAGCTCAGATGTGATCCACAGACACATATGATGTGTTATCATATCTCCTCATATACATCTGAGATATGATTATTTTTATCTTTCATATTAGCCCTAAGGGGTTTTTTGGATCTAATTTATACTCAGGAAATACACCATCTGCTTTTCATACATTATGCCTCTTATCCCATTACTTTACCTGCACTACTGAGCTTTTTATGAACATATTTTTAGCTCAAATAAGGCACACACACATATGATTCATTCCTGCCCTCCGGTCATACTTGATGTCGTCACATGTGCTGAGCAAGTCATTCCTTATTCAATCTGCATGATGATGCTTTCATGATGCAGGTCTGTATCTGAAAGTAAACCTTGGCAAAAATTGGCCATGTTACCAGCCTTCAAAGAGAATACATTATCAATTTCCATTGGCTTTGAAATGCAGGTTTTCTGTTTGAATTCTGTGGGTGCTCATAGGCTGAATCTCTTTTTTTATATATATCAAAAGAAAGTGTTCACTCTCAGAAAGAACATATACTCTAATCCCCTTCTCTTTTTTCTTTTTTCCATTATTCTCAGCCTCTCTTTCTCTCTCTCTCTCTCTCGCTCTCATGTTTTAGTGTACAACAGTCAGCATTTCTCTCCAGTTTTGTTACTGTACAAAAAATAGCATGAGTTATATTTCAACAAACTATATCATCTGCCAATGTCGCTTATTACATGGAGGTAATTAAAACATATGAGCACATTTCTGGAGGTGGGGAGTGGATAGGTCTATGGTAGATCTTGGGTTGACTCATAGTGTTAAAAAAGAAGAAATAACAAATGAAAAGTGTAATTCATGATCAACTAAATGCAACCTCGCTCATTTCAATTCAATACACTTGCCACTGGCCTAGTCATGACTATTAACCCATGGTGACTAATGTTAGCAGAATTTCTATAATAGATTCTTAAAATTCTTAACATCAGGTGCAGTATCCCAATTACTAACTTCACTGCCAACTTTCAATTTTTTTAACAAATGACATCTCTTCAATAGTGAACTCTACAGACTGGTATATTTACCAAATGCACTTAGCAACTATGGGCTAACCTCCAATCTCACTTACTTCAATAAGATCATTGAGAAGGTTATATGTCATGAATTCCACATCTCATAGCACAGGAACTGCTCTTTTAAAAGTTGTAAATGACATGAGGATCAACACTGATACCAGAAAAACCTTAGTCCTAATATTCCTAGAGCTAAGGTCTGCATTCAACACAGTGGATCATGAAATTCTTCAGGAAAGGCTAAGACACTGGGTAGGTCTATCTGGACTTCCACTTCAACAGACACAAGTCAGTTTGTGGAGTCCCTCAGGGCTCCATCCTGGGTCCTCTTCTATTCAACCTACATATGCTTCCCTTGTATCATCAACAAACATAACATCAGCTGTCATAGTTACTGCCAATGACACACAGAAAAGTGAGATTTTGATTGTAAGTGCTGAAGCCCAGAGACAGCTGGTCTGTGAGTACCAGATCACAAAAAACAAGCAACCAGTTTTATGGGTTTTACGGGTCACATCAACAGCATCACCAAAGTTGCATATTTCCAGAATTAGACACCTCCTTTCCAAATGTCACTCAGAGATGTTCATGCATGTATTTGTCATGAGCAGGCTGGATTATTGCAATTGTTTGTGTATGTTGGACCATAGTCAAAACGAAACAATCCATAAATAACAACTTATCAGGAACTTAACCACATTCATCTATTGTGGTATGAGTTCATGTTGCTACCATCAGGGCGCAGACACAATCTGCCATGATGCAGAACTAACAGGTTCATTTATTCCTGCTGCCATCAGCCTTGTAAATGACACTCTTAAAATGTAATTCGTATTTGGTTTGTTGCATTTATTGGCTGTGTCTGTTGTCTATGTAATACTGCTGGCTGTGAATCAAATTGCCCCCTGAGGATAATTAAGATTGAGCCTTGAACCTTCAATATAAGTTTTAACCTGGACAAAAAGATCAGACCACAGTGCTGCCTGAATGTCTGTGAATCCTTTAGAATTTATTCTATGTCTGAATATATATGACCTAAATAGTGACCAGATTTTCATCCAAGTTCCAAAACTAGATCAGAAGAGACCAGTTAAACAGAACCAATGTTACATATTTGTGTGAAGCAAAAGTACGGACGCCTCCCTGGTGAGGTGTTCAGGACATGCTGGTGACCCAGGACATGCTGGAGAGACTATGTCTCTCGGCTGGCCTGGGAATGCCTCGTGATTCCCCGGGAAGAGCTGGACAAAGTGGCTGGGGAGAGGGAAGTCTGGGCTTCCCTGCTTAGGCTGCTGCCCCCGCGACCCGACCCCGGATAAGCGGAAGAGGACGGTACAAAAGTATGTAAACTTCTAGGATCATCAATTAATTTGAAGGACAAATTAAGAGTCAGGTGTTTCAATCAATGGGATGGCGATCAAATGTGAGTCTGGTAGACCGTGATTTATTTAAAGAAGAGATATCTGGTACTTCATTGTCGAAGTCTGAGCTTCACAACACAGGTTTGTGTAAGTGTGTCATGGCTCAAACAAAGGAGATTTCTGACAACCTTAGAAGAAGAGATGCTGACACTCACCAAGCTGGAAAGAGTTACAAAATATTTTAAAAAGAGTTTGGACTCCACCAGTCGTCTATCAGGCAGATTGAGTAGTAATGGAAGACATTTCCAGTGTTTCCTTCTCCAGGAGTAGAAAAATGTTCTGTGGTTGATGAGACAAAAATCACTTTTGGCTTGAATGAAAAGTGTTTTGTTTTGCAAGAACTTCATCTCATCTGTGAAACTTTAAAGCTTTTAAATTATGAGTTGTAGCAGCAAATTCTTCAGGGAAATGTCAAGATACCCGTCCATGACCTGATGCTCAGCAGACAGTGCGTCACGAAAAAAGTTGTTCTACCAAAGGATGGTTAGAGCAAAAGAAAGTTAATGTTTTGGAATAGCTGAATCAAAGTCCTGTCGTTAATTCTACAGAAATACTGTGGAAGGACCTGAAGCAAGTAGTTCATGCCAAGAAGCCCAACAACATGTGTTCTGTAAGGAGGAATGGGGTAAAATTCTTCCAAGCCTATATGTTCAGGACTGATAATCAGTTACTAGAAAAGTTTTTGTGGAAGTTATTGCAGTGAAAGGTGATCACAGCAGTTATTGAAAGGAAGGGTTCACATACTTTTGCCTCACAGAAATAAATACATTGAATGTTTTTGTCTCATTTGTTAAACTGGTTCCCTTTATCTAGTTTTAGGATTTGTGTAAAAATGTTGTCATGTTTCAGGTTATATTTATGTAGAAATAAACTTGTAAGCAGTACTGTATTTGAGGCCTTCGAAACTACAATTCAAAATCTTTTTTTTGTTTTGTTTACAAATCAATTGCTAGTCTGGTTCCACAGTATATCTTATGAGCAAGTATTCCTCATTATATAACCCTAGACAATCTCTCTAGGCACAAGGTGGAAATGTCCTCTATGTAGCTAGAATGCATTCAAACCCTGGTGAGATGGCATTGAGTATTTATGCACCTGGAACAGTTTACTGGCTGAACTTGGACTTGATGTACTGCTGTGTTCTTGGAGAAAGACCTTCCTTTTCACTCGAGCATTTTCTTAAAGACACCACATTTATACAGTATGTTTGTGTGTATGTATGCATGGGTGTTAATCTATTTTTTGATTTTATGTTAAACACTTTAAACTGCTTTTGTATGAGTTGGTGGTGTACAAAAGAATTGAATTACTGAATCAGTTTGCTGAGTTTACAGCCAAGGTTTGAGCCATTGTGACAATGTCCTCCTTCAAACATACATTGTCACTACAACCTCTCTGCAATCAGCCGGCTCAATGCTGTTAACTGCTTCTCTTTTTTCGATTTTATAAAATGTATCAAAATGTTTCTTGAGCATTGGTTGAAATAAAATGATGGCATTATGAGTGGGTTACATTGTCAAACACCCCAGCACAGAAATACAATGGAGGCAGTATAATGTGCACCATTCCACTTGGTATATTTTTAGCCCTGGTAGTGGCGGGTTTCTAGGCATGGTAATGTCAGTCAGTCTGTGACTTTTGGTCAAGACTACAAAAGTACCAGTCAAAAGTTTGGAAACACTTTGAAATCGGAAGGTGTGTCCAAACGTTTGACTGTATGTCAAAATTGAATGGATGGATTATCATGAAATACAGACAATTGTTTCCCAGATTAGTAGTTCTGTAGTAGATTGTTCTAACATGAGGTTTATTAAAGTGAAATGTCTTGACCACTATTGGATGTATTACTATAAATGTGATCAAATACCTGCAGAACTAATGATGTCCCCATCAGCCTGTGTGGGA
Source organism: Scomber japonicus (assembly GCF_027409825.1). Classification (NCBI taxonomy): domain Eukaryota; kingdom Metazoa; phylum Chordata; class Actinopteri; order Scombriformes; family Scombridae; genus Scomber; species Scomber japonicus. Next base: position 29,075,675 of record NC_070584.1, on the reverse strand, counting down.
CATGTGCTTCTTTATTAATGTAGCATGCTAATGTGATACAAGGTAATAAGGTAATATACTTTCATCAGCATGTTAGCATTGTCATTTTGATTATATTAGCATGCTGACATTAGTCTTTAAGTCAAAGCATCACTGTTCAGGCACAGAATGACTTGCGTTGTCTTGGCTTTTAGTCTCCTACATCTAAGGAGCAGCATTTGGAGAATCTCACAGTTTGGCCATCACTTTTTTGCTATGACGTCTCTCAGAAAAATTACAGAGATTATTTAATGGGAAGTTGATACTTACAGCAGCACCACTTAGCCCTTATCAAACCCAGCAATGCCAGTGAGAGGAGGACATAATGCTTCTTGTTTGATTGTTTGGTTTTACCTCTATGTCTAACTCAGAAGAGGCATGCAATTTGGCATGCACATGTGTTGGCTTCTCTCTGTGGAGCAGACACGTATAAATCCTTTTATACGCAATCCTGCCAAACTACCCTGTAGGCAGGCTTTGCATTTGAAATGTACAATTAGTTATCCCTGTTTGGTTTGAATGCAACATTTTTGAAACATCAAGCCTGGGGGCAACACACGGAGAATGGCAGCAGCGACCCCATACATTGTACCTCCTTGTTGTTTATTCTCTGTGTTGGTCCTTGTCTGTCTCGCTCATTCCCCTCCATTCTTATTTTCTTCCCTTTCTTCTTTCTTTCTTGATAATATCCTGAAATGAACTGGAAAGTGTGAGTTTTTGCCTGGAGGAGGGATGAGGTGCGTCTGCAGTCGTTTCTTTATGCAGGCTTCATTCACTGTCGCATGTGTTTTGGCACGAGCATAAACATGCTCCCTGAGCCTTCCAGTATGAGTTTAGGGAGTAGATGGGATAAACTGAGGTACTTCATCTAATCAGCAGGGCCAGCGGCACGCTGTAAAGCCAGCTGTTGGCCAGTATAGCGTGTGAGGGCAAAAATCTGCTTGTACTACCTGCTTCTAGCACTGACCCCAAGGGTGCCCCCTCACTGTGCCTAATCTACAAAGACATTACTACAGGCATAGCTGGCTCACAACGAGGCTGTTAGGGGAGGCTTTTTAATCTTACCAAGTGTTCTGCTGGCAAATGGAGAGCTTTTTTATGAACTTCCCATGAAGCATTAAAATCTAGTTCAATGTGCTAAATGGTTATGTTAAAGGAATGCATTTTTAGCTCTGTCTATTTTTTAGAGACTTTCCATTTTTTACCTCCTCCTACAAGGCCTGAATGGGTTTTTTTTGTTTATTTTTTTTGGAACAGTTTAATAGCAGGAAAAATGGAATGAAGAGAATAATTTTTTGATAACGTATTTTCTGCCAATAGTCGGTCTTTTACATCAAGGCCAGAAGGGGATTGGTGAGGTCAGGCATTGCAACCTACACATCTCTGACAACCAGAGATTTGAAAATGCATTTATTGTCCGTGATGCCATAGCAGAGCTGGTGTAAATGTGTGAACAGTATTGTGCTTTCTGTGGTGTCATCCTTTGTCACCTTGCACTGAAACATAAGGCTTAGAAAATAAATGAGAATGACCTCACTTCCTTCCAGACAAATACTGAATTCTGCCATTTATCTGGTATAATAGGCATAGAAGGCAAAACTACAATCTGTGTCTGTATCTGTATTATTGATACATTTCAACTGGCAATGGATATGGTTTATACTTGAGTTAGAAATTATATATATTGCTTCATATTATACTCCTCAAACTTATGTGAATACACTTAACTGCCCTCAAAATACACTTAATAACATAATATTTTAACCATGTATAAATTAATCACAAACTAAAAAGCAGGATTTTGTATTTGAACCCCACCTTTTGAAAAATGCACACCTTTTATTCACAGTCAGTAGCTGTTCGTGTTGCAGGTGAAAATGAATATTGAAAATACAGTAGAGTGGGAGGTTGTGACAGTGTGAAAATATGGATCAGAATTGCTCTTGGCCATATTGCATAATTTGAAAAAAACAAAACAAAACTGTGTGTGTGTAGAGTTTGGAAATAAAGTGGGAGGACATAAATAAAGCTTGAAGTGTCAATAGCAAAAAAATAAGAGAGCGCTAATGTCAAAAATCTGTCAGTTTTGAATGCACTTATAAAAGTCGATAATTTTACCACATCTAAAGTTACCTCAATATTGAATCACAGCGTTAAATAAAACCTGTGTACACAAGTTTATGAAAGATTTGCATGCTGTTGGTATCTGTTAAAAGCTCATTGTCTGTGCATATTCACATCATTTCCATTTGTTTACACTCCTGTGGTGGAGAGTGGAGAGTGGCTGCCGTCTGCGAGCCTGAATAGCACCCACTAAAGATTATTCTACAAATTTGTTACCTACTTACATCCTAGAAATGTCTGACACTAAGCATTCCCTTGTCGTAAGTGCTTGTCACGACTGACCTCAAGTAGGTATAAAGTTTTATTTTCTCTTTCATTCTCAGTTCCCCAATAAAACCTACAGTACCGTTCTTTTCCACACCCCTCAGACACAGTGAAGTAGCAAAACTAACCACTCATGCTTAACTGGATCGACTCCATGCTTTCTGCTCACATTTCCTCAAGGATACTTAGCGTATTCATGGCCTCTTATCCTCACGGAAAAACACATCAGGAGGGAAATGAAGCCGACTGAGGGGGAAAAAACGAGGTGTATTTCCCTTATTTCTTATCAACAGGCGACAATTGGCAGAGTCAATGAACAAATCCTAAGCTGTTACACTTTGAGCAGCAGTGGAGCTCTCCAGCTCAGATTCTAGTGTGTATGACTGACTGAGCAGCAGATATTAAACATTATTGAATCTTTCCAAAGACCTGGACTGTAGGGTTTTGAAATTTGATACAGCTGATGAAACCTGTGCTGAAAATTGGTAGGGAAGTGCCTCAAATGTTTCAGATCTCTGGACTGAAATGAATCTTGTTTTATCAGGTCACCAAAGCATTTCCATGGCAATCAGAGAAACAGGCCTTGAACTGAAATCAAAGCATCAAAGAGGTTCACAGAGCCTTACCAAAAAGCAGAACCTCAGAATACATTTCACAAAGCCGATATCGATATATAAAATAATCTTCTCGACAAAATAGAAATGACAATCAACCTATAGCATAGCACTATTCCTCCTGAGAAAATATCATCATTTTTATTTGTATTAGTTGAAACATTGGGGGTGATAGTGAGAGAAATCCTGTGTAATTGGTCCAAGGTTGAAAGGAAGCAATTCCAGAAACGAGCACATACATCGTTTTAATGAATCAGGCGTGATGAAAGGCAAGCACATATTTTCAAAGACATACATATTTTAATTGGACTTCTCAGAAGTAGCTTTCATCTCCTCGACTCCTTATTCATGTTCTTTCAGTAGGGTGGCATAAAGATATCCCACAAGGTGTGCAGTGTTGACAGTCATCCTAAGTCCCTTTGATATCCAATATGATAAAACGGGTCATTTTGGTCATCGGTATAATTGGCCGGTGGTCTTGGACTTACTTTTCTTTATGCCTATTAAAGTGTAAGGAATAAAAAAGTTGAGCTTTGAAAATCACCCATGATATGAATGTATTTCACATCAGCAGTCCATAGATTGTGTGTGAGCACCATTAGACTGCTATGCAATTTCTGTCAAAAAATTGTTTCTTGAGTACGTGTCATCTGTCCTCAATTATTGTGTTCTTAAGTAGCCTTTCAGTAAAGTAACTGCCATTTCTCCATTCACTCAAATTGCACAATTGATAAAAGGTGCTCAGTGGAGCAGCAGTAATGGCAGAAAAATGATTCATTTTTCTTCAATGTAAGTGTGGGCTCTCTCTAAAAGAGCTCGAGGAAAACATTCAGCCTGTTGCTTTGTGAAGTGCGATTCTGTAATGTCACAGTTCAAAATAAATGCAATTGGTCATGCTAAAATCTACTTGAAACACTGATCTGTGTGTTGCTGTAAAACACGCTCTAATTCTTCCAAGAGGCATTAGTTTGCAATTACTGTAGCTTGTACGAGTGGGAGACATATTGACAAGTTTCCAACATTTTATGGGCTAATTAAAAAAGTGTTTTCCTTTTAAATTCCTGCATTGGTTTAAAAAAAAAGAAGAAAAACAAATCTCATTTAGCTGAAGGGGGCAGATTCCTCTTCATGTCCAAAAGGTGGTGGCTGCTTCTGCCCTTCTCAGCACTAAATGTTGCATTTAGTTGCATAAGCATGAGATACTTGTATTCATTTGTGTGCACACTGGAAATTAAATGATCATACAGAGAATTGCATGCTTGATCACTTTTGGAAAGGGATTTTTATGTCCAGTAGTTGTCTTTAGTTGATTACTGACTCCATACAAAGTCAGTATAGTTTTAAGCTTAAAAAACATGTTTACAGATATTCCTGAATCCAGCAATTAACAATTCATAACATGGCATTATTATATCAGTATATCATTTACATAAACTCTACAACATCCTTATTTATTTACATATTAGAATTAGCTTGCTCACATTGCATTTACAAGCAATACATTATACAATGACGTTAATGTGTGCATAACATATATAATAAATTGTAATGAAATGTAATTGGGTGTGAAATGTGTTATTACACTGGTGTCTGAAAGGTATACTGTGGAGCAAGTTACTTTATTGTTTGTGTCTGGTTTTTAACACCATGTGCACACAAATGAAGAAGCAGATCACAAGCATGGTTGTGACTTGATACTGACTTCATAGGGTGTTAATAAGTTAAATTTGTAAGTGATATTACACTGAATTTACCAAGAATGAAAGTGGAGAAGAAGAACACTGCAAGCCCAAGACATCGACACCAATATAAGCCCCTTTTTTGGTTGTCCAACTCTTCACATCAGTTTAATGAGAGATATAAGTAAATAATATTAATACAAATAACAATCACGTGTTCATCATATGTCCATATATTTAAAAACATACACTTCTGTGTTTTTATGGCTGTTTAAATTTCAATGTGGGTGAAGTTATATATCCTGAGTGAGCAATATGACACAAAAAACACACTAACTTTTTTGGATGCTGAAAATCGTGTTTGAGAGTTTTTCCTCATTCAACAACTCACAACAGTTGCATCAACACCGACTTTTGTTTTTCAAATATATTAAGACGATGAATTATTTAAACGACAGCTGTATTCAATACTTTCAAACAAGAAAACACCAGTATAGTACTATCCTAGACACATAAATAGCTAAAAAGATGTCAAAGTGGTGGGAATTGCACCGCTCGCTCTCTGCAGTGAAGATGATGACACTTACTCACAGGGAGCAGGCTGAGGTCGCAGTTGCTAGCGCTGCACATTCTCCCCACCTCACCCCATTTGTTTCTGACAGATTGACACAAGGGTGTGTATGTGTGTCAAGCAGTGCTAGGGGGCTGAGGCGGAGGTGTTGATCAGTGAACTGAGGCTCTGTGACTCATCTCTGAATACGACTAGCTTCGCTGAACAGCTTACAGAGACTCTGCCCTAACATCAAGAGATAGATATGGGTGAGGAGTGATGAGGGTGAGTCCCCATCTAATCCCCGACACTGCTAGGTTAGTAGTAGAACTTGTTATTTGCATATACTTGACATTTTAATTTGGGGATATTGTGCCATTTAATGTCCTGTATACAGTACATGCGGCTCTTTGATGTGAGCTAGTGCAGAGGGGAAATTCCACTTTAATATTTTTTAGAAATGTTAATCCTAACTATAAATCCTTCACCACTTTCCAATCTTTTAGGAAATATATATAATCCAGCATTTTATTGTAACTGTTAGAGTTCAGTAATGCCCATCATGAACATATCTTTGGATAAATAGAATAAAAGACAACTGAAGGTGACTTGTATATCATACAGTTTGATCTTTGCTCATCAATTTAGTGGTATGCTGATCTTATAAACTTCCTGTTCTAATCATCCAATGAAACATTCACTCAAAAATCTCATGCTTTCTTTTAAGAGTTAAATAAAGAAAGATCAACTCGAAGTGCGTAACAATATTTATTGATATTAGCAACAAAGACTTTTGTCTATTAGACTCCAGCGATTTGAAGCATCTTGATCAAGTAAAGCCCCTTATGAAGCTAAGAGAAAGGACAGGATCCCCCCCTGAATAATATAATAGACACCAGTGGTGGTAGAGTGGAGCCAGAAAGTGATTGACGTAAACCTTTGGACGAGTCTCCATGGATATCACGGAGGTCACAGCGGTGATGGGGAGCAGCTGGGTTGCGCAATAGTGGGTTTGAAAGATAGAATTGCAGCATTTAAAGACCGGCGTCTAAGGACTTAACTGGCTTGAGGAACATGAGCGGAAATATGACTGGTCAGGTATGATGATGTTGGAATACTAAATTAAAGGATTTTTGACAGTGTGGGAAAACGGATATGACAGAAATAGAACAGGAAGAAAAAGCAGACATGAAGTAGTTTATAAAGGTGGAGCACAGGAAAGAGATTTCCTTTCCTTCTTGAACCTTTCCTGAAGCTTTAGTTATAACACAGCCAAACCTGAATGTACTAACAGTGTGTCAAATACATATGCTAGAAGCACACTTACTCATTCCTATGTTTGTTGAGAATAAACATGATGTTATAAATCTCTTTCAATCCCTTTTTCATGAGTTGAGTGTCTGCAGCTGCCAAGCTAGGCATGAACAAAATTGGTTAAAGGGTTAAGTCCATAGTTCAATTTATGGGTCATAGTCATCATAGTTATGACATAACTCTAATAAAGCTGGTATGTGAATAAGGCAATTTATATTATGAGGCAGCATGTGTTAATTTAACCGGGAGCTGCTACACCACGATAAATACCTTTTTTTTATTTACAAATGCTGCTGAAGTAAGTGATTGTCCATCATTTATCATTAGGAAAAAATAAATTAGTGTGGAGCACCATGTGTCCTATTGCCACTGCAAGATAATAACATAAAAACTGACTGTTTTAATGAAGGTAGGATTTTTTTAAGGGACAATTATGCTATAGCTGCACGCTGTGCTAAGTACAAATTAATTCTTTACAACTCTATTAGTCAGTGTGAGACTAAGCCTCCTGCCAGGCTTGATGCATACTTTAATTCAGTTTTGACAGTTATTTGACAGACTTGGTTATCATGGGTCTCTGGAGTGAGAAGTGTAGGTCATTGGACTTTGTATCAAAGAGGTTTTGAAGTCATGAAAGTTGGCTCAATTGTTGTATATGCTTTCAGATCCTCTCCAAAAAAAAAAAGATTCTGCTTTGAACAATAGTTTGTGTCTATTAATGCCCCCCCCCCCCAAAAAAAAAGAGTTAACTTACTGCAAACTGTTGACATAAAATGTGTACCCGAACTTGTGTACAAAATGTAACTTGTGCACGTCTGAGAGGCACCGTTGGGCTTCCAGACTGTGGTGAGGTGAGCGCAGAGACCTCTCAGCATGAATGTGAAAACAGCCTTTTAGTGTCAGACTCTGCACATACATCATTCTGTCTGGTGAAGGTCACACACCCAAACTGAAGTAGCAATAAGGAAAACACACTGTTAAGGACTTTAAAGGAGTGGATTTAAAGTTTTGCAGACTTTTATCAATTATTCTTTCTCAATGTTAAAGGGGGTATATCATGGTTTTTGTGAATTTCTGTTATTTTTACACTGTCATGATGCCGGATGTCTATGTTAAAGTTGGTCGAAGTTCCAAAACTTTAAGTGAACATATGTAAAGATGCTTTCTGAAAGACAAAAACCAGGGCTGCTCTTCTTTTTGCTTCTCTTACCTCTTCTTCCTCCTTATGATGGCTGCATGCTCAGTAGCTTTTTTAAATAAGGTGGTTCCATGGGTTGTTTTGCATTGTCCAGTCGCATTTTTTGGGTCTGATTTTGGCTCAAACATTTACAGATGTAACTGAGAAGTCTCTATCATGATTAAAGAATGATCTATTGTTGCTACAGAGGGGAAACTTTCTGATGATGTCAAAACAGAGTGGACTCAGTGGGAGGGGGTCCTTAACCCTCCTGTTGTCCTCAAGTCAAGGAAGGAAGGGAGGAAGGAGGGAGGAAGGAAGGAAGGAAGGAAAGAAGAACAGAGGAAAGAAGGAAGGGAGGAAAGAGAGGAAACAGATGGGGTTAATTTGACCCGGGAGGACGATATGAAGGTTAAAGATTATGCTTAGAAAAGAACAAAAAAAGAAAAAAAAGAATATATTAGTGGCACCATATTAAAAATACAGACCTGAAAATGTGCATGCTATGTCCTCTTCGTATCAACCCTGACTGTATGATGCTAAATGTACAATCATACATACAGTGTTATTAAATAGGAAACTGAAACTAATCATTTTCTTCTTGGTTATCACACAAAAACAGTTAACTTTAATTCATAAACAAATATTATGGAGAGGAGAAGTGAAGCGATGGAGAATTTTTATTTCTGTTTAGGAAATGCAGGCAGAGCTGATTAAGCTGTAAGTCTTGGCATTGCTTGTCCTTCTGGTGTAGGGGTCGCTTTAGGTTGCTGATTCTGTTTCTGCCTTCTTGCTTGAATGGCTTCTCCTACCTTGTTTACTGTCATCATCTGCTGAGCTGGATAATGAGCCTCGGTGTCCACACACAGACCCTCTCCACTGTCTGATCAACTGGTAAAGCCTCAGCTCTTTGCCCCCTGCTACAAAACCATCTCTGTGTCAGCCTGTTAAAGTTTTAAAATCTTCTTTTTTTTTTTACTTTTGAGAAACAACCACCACACTTTACACACCATACATTAAAAAGGAATTATGTGCAATTGAGCTGATTACTTACTTTCCACGGACAAAGATGTTTTCATAACTCTATCACAGAAATGCACTTTTGTATAGAATAATATTTGAAACTAAAGAATAACTAAATACAGAGCTGCAACTCAAAAGCAATCAGAGTGAGTTTTCACATGGACTCCACGCTGCCATTTCTCAAGCTGTCAGAAATAATACAGAGCTATCTTTTTTTAATTATTAGTTTGGGAACCCAACCCCCCCCCCACACACACACACACTTTCACAATGTCAAAATTCAGTACATCAGTCTATCCGCTCAGCTCTGTTTTCAAAGCGCTGTGTCAGTGCTTCATTTTTAAATCTGTTCCGCTTGTTTATTGAAAGAAAACCCATTCAATGAAACTCCGCTCCATGTTTCCACTGCTAGTAAGATAGTAAAACAATGAGGAGAGCGGTTAGTTTTTATTGTAGAGAGTTACTGTAGAGAGGACTGGTTTGTTTTTGATTGACAATCTCTTGCCTGAGGACATAAAGAAGAGGAAAGTAAGTCATCACTGGTAATAATCAGTTAACTTCAGCTACCTGAATCTCTTACAGGAGCTGACTAATAAAAGCCTGACTGCCTCATTTATAAACTGGCTCATAAAACTCACAAATATTCACAATCTTTGGCCTGCTGCTGAGGGTTTTGGCAAAATTTCCTGTTTCACAGACCGGTACTTTACAGTCAGTTATACATTCAGTATTTACTTTCCATATTTACTTTCAGTATTTACATTCAGTGTAATTTGTTCTGATGACGTGAAAGAACAGATATCACTCACATCTAGGTTCATGAGAGTGAGTCAGAGACAGGGTTAGGGTTGGGGTTGGGGTTAAGGTTAAGGTTAGGGTTAGGGTTATTTGCTGTGGTGAGTGATGAAAGGGATCTGAGAGTTTAGAATAATTTGTCAATGGGAATATTGAATGGGAAACATTTCAGTCAATGTGTCCTGTATGACCAATAAAGTCAGGAGAGCATTATTTATTTGAACATTTGATAACTTAATATCATATAATTCCCAGGTGAACCATTGTATGCTAAGCTCACTTTCAAACTGTAAATCAACAATGGGCCCTTAAACTGTCTTTTTAATTTATAAAGGCATAGACCAACCAAATAATCTGAATTTGCGAATGACTATCTCACCTATTACGCTATTATCTATTACGCTAATTATTAATAAATATGAATCCATATATCACAGCTGTTCTATACTTTTAGCTTTTTTATATCTCCTAACATTTGATCTCTGGATGTAATTATAAAACGTACCCATCATTTTTCTCACAGTATACTTAGATCAAAGTGTCAAAACACCTGTTCAAAGGCACCAGAATACAGGAAATGACATCTACTCTGTTATAAATAGAACTTCCCTCAAATCTCACTCCAAGGTTTTCTGAAAAGTTGACAGCTCTGCTAAATAGATGATAAATATGTAAAACCATTTCCTTTCCCGACTACTCTAAACCTTTTATAGAACTTTTTATATTATTTTAATTATTATTTCATCTTTCAGTTTCTGGAATACAGATTATGTGCTAGTTGAATATGCCAGACCTCATAAAAGGACAAAAGTAAAGCACGGTTTAATTTTCTAAGAACTACACAACGCATACAAAATACTGCCAACATTTACTCTCACACTAATGAGATGACTCAGGCCATAATCCTTTATTGTTCCCTAATTAAATCTGTACCGACCATAAAGGTTGTAACTAATGATTGATTCCAATGCAAAAACATACTTTGTATAATAAATATATATTCTCATTTGAATGTGTACAGCACAGAACATCTGGATACTAATACAGAGGAATAACAGTAATATAAGAAATAATACTACCAATAATACAACATACACATAATAATAACATATATAAAATAAGAATTTCTCACCACAACTCAGACCAGACATACTTATGGTTTTCTATATCAAGTATAGAAAACCATAAGTCTATAATAAATGATTGAATGATGAATTAAACAATTCATCATTGATATAGATCACATTAGTCCTGTTCCCCGGTAAGCGTATTCCGTCACTTCCTGCTTCCGACTGTGTTACTGTTAGCGTGTCTGCTCTCTACTTAGCTAATTTTGATATATTCTTTATTCCTGTGAATACTTATCCATTGTACACTTACAGTAAGCACACGCTAGTCTGTAGTTTGTTTTAAAGAGCCCTTGCTTTTTCAATCTTTTAGCAACCTACCGCTTAACATCTGTTGCTTTTGCTCCCCTGTTAGCTCTACAGCTAGTCTTGGTTAGCGGTTAGCCATGGCTTCTCTCTCCTCACTCTCCTTCCTGCTCTGTCTTGCTCGGTGTGTCACATGTTTAGCTACTCCCCTGCCTCCTTTGACGGTACTGATACCTGTACTAAGTGTAGTTTGTTTATGATATTTTTTAGTTTTGTGTGCTAAATCTTATCATTCTTTTATCATTGGCGCTATTATCTTATTTCTATTTGTTTGTGTTTTTTCAGTGAATCTTTTCTAGAGACTGTTTCAATAAAATTGCTATTTCTCACTCTCATTTAACAATGCTGATGGCCATTATCAATGCTAGTGATTGTTTCATGAATCTGTGAAATACAGATGGTTGCTTGTAATGATGACTGTTGTGTCATGGTTGGAGGACTTGACCATTACAATACAGACAGTATTGAAATCTGAGCTTCTTCCTTGCCAGTATTTTCACTCAAAGGTCAAAAGACTGGTAGAACAGAGAGAGGTATTGATGTGCAAAAAGGTCATTATGAGCATGTTTGTGTCTATTTATGGCCAACTGGTAAGAGTAGAAATCAGGCTTGAGTTTCAAAAGGATAAATCATAAACTATGCATACGAGTCATTTTATGAATCTGACAAAAAGTAATTGAAAGTTTGTTTCAGTGTTTGTGTGTGAGAGTTTAAGTTCAGTTTTATGCATCATGTGATGAGTCTCCGATGAGTGCAGAGTGGTGTCATCGCATATACGCCCCAGTGCAATGTTTTAGGTGTCTCTTTAGTATGTGCACACAGCATAGAGAAGAGCTGTGTAACCACCAGACAGCGTAACTCTCTGTCACCGACATGACCTAAAGTGATAGTCGCAGGGATTTCCTCTCACCTTCCGTCCTCCTACTCCTAAGAGGCAGATTGACTGTTTTGACAGGTGGTACTTTTTCAGAGGATTTTGTCTCACGGAGAACTGTAGACTGACAACCATGAGTATTGGCACTCAGGTCTGTGCTGAAGCTGTCAGTCCTCCTCTCAAGAATAAAGACCGTGCATGGCTACTTCAACCGAACAGAATATGTAGAGGCCGCTGACAGACAAGATTAAGCAGAAGCCGGAGCTTTGTACTCTAAAGAGAATCTACATATTTACTTTATGTCTTTCAAATCCAACCTGCCACGGCGCTGAAAGGACAATGTCACCCATGCAGTCTAAGTGTGGCACTCAATTTTCTTCAAAGGAGATCGAGTAAGATTCATTGAGAGACATCCATTAAAGTGACATCGCACATGGCCAGGACAATAGGACGATTTAGTACTTTATCTCGAAGTGGGCTCTACAGACAGTGAACCATGGACAATGGCTAATGCGGGAACCACGTTTAGAGCAGGTCATAGGTGTCTAATGTACAGTTTTTTCGACAATGCTCTCACTCAGTGTATTTAAATGTTGAATGAAAGTTCCCAGTGTACCACGGCAACCATGGTTCCCTGCATACAGCAAATGTTCCACTAAAGTCAGCAGGAGGCATCATCATGGTGACATATCACACATAACCATGCAAACAAGGTCACTACTATACTTGAGCTAATTTGTGCCTTTTATAAATAAATGGCTGCTGTCATATGAAAACCTTGTAACTCCAGTTTCAGTGGTTTTCATGTTCATTTGAAAGGGTAACTACACACTAAATCCCTTTTTTATGCTGTACACATGTTTTTTTTTTTTTTTTTTTTCCAACAATACACATGCTGTATATAAAAAACTCAAAATAAGAGTCTGTGTGTCTGTTTGGATTTGAAAATTTGGCTCAGTGAGTTGTCTGCCCCTCCCTAATCGTGACCCATTAGGCAGGACTCCGAGGTCTGTTTCATATATCAGCTGCTGGTATTATTAGCAAGCCTGATCATGCAGGGGATTTACTCCTTTTCAGCGGCACTAAACACAGCACATGGGCCCACTGATAACTAACCATGTTATATTCAGAGCATCATAAGATATTCAGGCCTGACTACGGTAACATTTGCTATGATAAAGGTAGGCTATACCCCTTTGCAGTAGAGACGCTAGCTCAGCTATAGTGTAGGAAACAGAAACATTCACAAGGCTTTTAGTGACCTCCACCAGGCTCTCTGTGTTTCTGGAGAGTTAGACAGCAGCTGCTCATGGCTATTTAGCTTCTGACTACCAGCTCCACATTGCTACTGAGCAGTGGTCAGTATGCCCTGGCTCTCCAGCCCATCACGTCGGGCATTTTACTGCCGTTTAACTGGACATTTTACCAGCATGTTGGGACAATTTTTACCACATTATAACCCGATAGTTATTTGGCAAAAAACAGCAAGAGAACACTATTCAAGAACACTAACTGGACATTTTCACTGTCACATTGGGGCATTTTAACTGGACATTTTTGCCATCCAGTTTTAATGGACATTGCAGCCAGCGCAAGCAATCTCTCTCAAAACTGGACCAACTCCAAAAATGTTTGTCATCATTAGTCACTTAGACTCCAGATGATGGTAAAACAGGGTGAGGTTGAAATATACCACCATATACCATATTACCCTCTAAAGTGATGTCACAGTTTGCCATTTTAACTAAAGCATTTTGAACATAAATCTAATGGATTTGGAAAAAGCTGCCATACAAACTTCACAAGCTTGAATATTCTATCTTTAATTCTTTAATATATGAATATGTGCATCAATTGCTCTGAAATTCACTCAGATAATCTACTCAGTAAGGGATACTAGTGTTTTCTATTATTTATTAATCTTGGTTTATTGTGTTCTCCCAATATTGTACACTGCATGCACCATGGTGGATGGGTGTAAAAATGAAATTCCGCTTTTAGTTTAGATTCAGCCTGTTTCTAACTTGCAAATCAAATCCAACCTGAGATATTTCAGGTCTTCTTTTTTCTGTCATTGTGGTGAAAAGTAATACTCCCATGGTGGCCTAGAAAATCCCTCCATAACTACAGAAGCAATTCTTTTTCTGATTTCTGAGGCTTGCACAATCCCTGTCAGATTTGTAAACCCGATCCACCCTGCGTGCGAGCATTTATTCCGTCTTTTGCCAGCTCATTTAGCTGTGTGAGCCATACAGGCTTCACAGATGCATCTGTCTCCATCTAGTCCACCATATGCAGCTCTCTGTCATCTGAGGGGCATGTTAGATTTTGAGGATGGCAGCTGAGGAACTGACTGTTTTGGGCAGTGGTGAGTGAAATGTCCTTCAGTACTCACTCTGACAAGCTGCTCGTCTCTTTGGGAGTCTGGTGTTGCCTTGGCAGGAAGGGGGAGCTGCTGTATCTCCATAATGTTACAGGTACCATCTCTTCATCCTCTTCTCTGGGGTATTTCTGGGTAATGATAGAGTACAATATGTGGAATAAAAAATAGCATCAAAGTCAAGTCTCGCCTATCAATACAGTCAATTTTATTTATTTATATAGACAAACAGCACAAATTGAATTCAAAAGGGATCCCTCGTCCAAGACTTATATTGAGAATACAGACATATAACAGGAGTAAAAATTCCAACATGTAGAAAAAGATGGACAGTCTGTGGTAAAGAAGTGCAAAGAAGTGCAAAGAATATGGATCAGAGAAGATATCGAGATCTGAGAAGAGGACAACGCCAAGATGAAAGTACAGCAATTACACAGAAAGAGAAGAAACAAGATTCTTTTTTTGCAGACATCAAAGATGGTTGATCTCCCATTGCTTTTTTTGTTTTTAAATGTACAAAATCAACTCAAAAATTATTTAAGTAACGTATAGACAAACTGATCACTGCCACATTGAATTAATTTCTTACTTCCTTTCCTTCTTATTATACTATCCTTTAATTCCATTCATTCGTTGTGTTTTGGGTATCTAATGCTGTACATAAGAAAAAACTATATTTTTTTAAAAAATGTCTTGCTTTCAGTCTAATTGTAACCGAAAGCACAGCAGAAATCCAGTTCAATAATTCAACAAAAGAAAAGTGCAATCGGCAACACTTTTCATATCAAATCCTATTTTACCACTCAGGCAATTGTAGTAATAAAGAATAAAATGAAATAGAAATTCATGCCCAAAGGAAACAATAGTTGAAGAAGAGAGCAACAGCTGTAATATCTAACTTTAATCGATGTCTCTCAATTAATCTTTCCACGTGTTTTAGTTCAACCATTAATGGCAGATTTGCTAAGAGCTTTTCTCCAAATGGAAAAATTAAGAGTTCACTTAGTCACAGAGAGGTAGAGATGGATCAGTGGGTGGGCCTGGATGTGTGCAGACTGACAGCATGCCTACCCTATTAGATTCATGGAAACTCAGTCACTCAGTCACGTAACGTAAGAGGAAGCTTTCATAAAGCTGATAAGGTGGTCAAACTGTTGATCTGATTGACAGAGCTTGCCCACTCTATCAGATTCATAAAAAAAAAGTCCTCTCTTGCAGGGACTGACATGACACAACATCGCCCACGTACTGTCAGAAGTTGGTTTCAGCTAGAAGCTTGATGAAAGTTGGAAACTATGGCCAAACATGTCCATAGAGGATTAAGCGTGTTTGGACCAGACGGGGAGTTCCAGTCCTCTGAAATGAGGCCAACACGGAAGTAAATCAGAACTGCATTCTATCAAAAGGCCACCAGGGGGCGACCGTTTTGGTGTCAAAAGGACTTCCGTCTCTATACAAGTCAATGGAGAATTCACCAACTTCTCACTTGATTTCTAACCTCAGTAAACGTTTTCAAAATGTGTTTATGGTCTCAATCGCTAGTTTAAAGCCTTCTTCAATGCAGTATGATGTTCATTTGTGAAATTTTGGCCTCCCTGATTTTATATTTGACGATAAAGCAGGGTATGCATTAGGGCGTGGCTATGTCGTGATTAACAGGTTGATTGCCCAATGTCCTCGAGATCCAGCCCTCACAACCATAGCAACCCCCCAGCTCCGCCCATGGGTCCACCCATGGCCCCGCCTCATGCCCATATAAGTAGAATCTGTGTTTTTATTTTTCCCAGCATGCACCTGAAATTTTCAAGATGGCGCTGCCCAGATTCGAAACTATTGGCTTCCGAGCAGCAGTCCACAACCGGATGTTATGTCCATTTCTTTTATACAGTCTATGGTTTGGACCAAGCTGTGTCTAAAGAGAAGTCGCAGCAAGATTTAAAGATATGTTGCGAGAGACTTTTCTACACAACACACCAGATCAGACGTGCCTGAGATCAGCCGTGTAGGAAACTTGACACTTTTGTCTTTTGAAAGAGAACTAATTGACACTTCATATTAGGGCTGGACAATAAATCAATATTATATTGATATTGTGATATTTTATAGATATTTTCTTAGATTTTGGATATCATAATAGCATTATATGGCATAAGTGTTGTCTTTTCCTGATTTTAAAGGCTGCATTAAAGTCAACTGATGTGAACTTCTGAACTTAACATGCTGTTCTATTATCTGCTTTTATCCACTTACTCATCATATCCACATTACTGATAAATGATTATTTATCAAAAATCTCATTGCATTAATATTTTGTGAAAACACCAATAGTCATCCCTATAAAATTGTCAAAATGTTGATATGGAGGTATTTGGTCAAAGATATTGTGATATATGATTCTGTCAGCCGTACTTCACATTAGAGTGACATAGTCAAGACTGGCTGCAGGAAAGCCAGTGTTTTTATTTACTTATTTTTCATTCTGGACCACCCTGGCAGTGTTGGATTTGTTATTATACTGTTCTTTCCTCTTTTATATATAGATAGCTATTCATATGATTGTCTCTGTGGTATTTTGATATGAGTATATCATTTTTATACATATCTTAAAAAACTCATCCCATCCAGATTTTTCTCATGCCCAGTCATTAGCCAGGTTGTGTATCTACCACTGCAGAGAGGTGAATCTTGGGCCAGCGCGAGTGTTTTCCACCCGGAGAGGAGATTAAACTCCCTTCTGTCAATATTAAAGGCTCATCTGAGGGTATTGGAGCGATTGGCACGTCAGTCTGCAGGATTTCATCATGGCAGTCTGGAGGAAATAAGGTTACAGCATCCCCATTGTCATTGCTGTGGATATCTTATTGCCTGCTTTGGCTGACATATCAAGTTTCAATCTACTGAATGCCCAGGTGTGGCTGGTCTCCTGATCGAGGCAAAATAAATCAGAATATGTTGTTTTATTTCCAGTGAAAGTGCACATTGTTGTTTTGAAGCCAGCATGAGTGTGTTACATTTGTTTCCTGCTGCTTTTAAACTTGAACTTCCTGTAATTATTTAAAACCTCTCTCTTATGAATATCTTCTTCTGTCATCATTATCATCTATGAACGTGTGGTCATGTTGTAAAGCCTGATTTATGCTTCTGCTTCCCAAATATCAGCACTAACTGAACCACACTGTAGCTGATTTGGTTGAACTTTGGTTAAATAATAATCAGGTGCCCAAATGAACATTGAGACAGTTTTGTCTTGCTGTAATCATTCCTCCTGTTCATATGGACTCATAAAACGTCCCTTTCTGATGCACTTCATCGTGAGTGACGGAGGATAAAATCCACAGTCCTCCTTGTGTGCAAAAATATATTTAAAAGGTGATCTGAAGCTAATATGAAGCTTCGGCCATCATAATTAGTTAAATCAAATCGATATCTTTCAAGGTTACGGTCATTTTAGCGCCAAACTCTTTCTTTTTCTTACTGACCCTCCACAGCAGCTCAACAGCTTTTTTCCCACCCAAAAAACTGTGACTGTGGCAGATATCCATTAATTCAGACTGCTGAAGCCTCAAATGAACTTCTGATAAACTTTTAAATACATTTTTGGACAAAGGAAGGACTTTGGATTTTGCTTCCCATCATTTATATTTGAAGGGTATCTTTTAATGGCCAGTGTTGTAAGGAGGAATGATTACAGTGAGCAAAACCTTTTTCATTGTTCATTCTGGCACCTTGCTATTTTTTAAGACAGACTTGAACAATCATGGAACCATCATTTAAGAAGAATAAGAGAATAATGACTGGCTCAGACTGCACCCGGAAGCGCAGAGAAGCGCAGCCAATTTCCTTTTGGCGCCTGCGGTAATCGATAGGATTGACTGGACGCAACGACGTGCTCTGCAACTGTCTTGCAATTTCCAGTGATAGTTTGGTCTGGTCTATTTTCTCTGTTAGGGTTATGTGACAACCTGCACAGAGCAGATTGAACTGGGCAGAAAGTCAGACAAAGGAACAGCATAGAGCGTCCACTTAATTTTCAAAGTAAAACAGGAGAGAGACAAGCAGATACACACAAACACAAGCAGACAGCCAAACAGAGACATAGGTGTGATGGCTATAGACTAGCCTAGACCGTGGATGTATAGAGAACACTGGATACAGGAACAGTGCTGAGCTTTCAAGCTATGCATAATTTCTTTACAGCAGGAAATGGCTTTTATTTGACTGCATGCACAACTGAGCAACTTTCATTGGAATGAATGAGGCCTTGACTTCAATGCTGTTTCCAGTTCTCTTCATACATCCATGGCCCAGGCAACAGTCCGTAAATAAATAATGGATGTAGCAACCATGATGTCACCCACTGGTTTGCTGATTTCCATTCTGAAGCCTTGAAAAATCCAAATTGAAAACTTGGATTTTTGGAGCCAGAGGTGACCATATTTGAAAAGAGACCATTTTAAAAACTTTTTTGTGTTGACCTCTATAAACTTTTAAATAAAGCTGCTTGAGGCTTTAGGGATTGTGCAATGGCCTCACAATGTTTTTACCACAGGTTATTGTTGTGATTGGTGCTATTTCTTCATATGTTGTTTGTAATTGAGTGCACAGCATTGAGTCCAAGACAGATTTCCCTATAGGGAGAATAAAGTGCATTGTATCGTATTGTAAAGAGAGGGTGGAACTGACTATAATGCTAGCTACTAACTTGATTAGTATGTTGGATAACCATGAGTGTCCACCAAATAAATGTTAGAATATTTCACAGGTTAAGTGAAAATCTTAACTGCCAGTGGTGCTAGATGAAAAATCAGAAGATCATGAATGTCTGTACAAGCTTTCACGACAATCCATCAAATAGTTATTGAGATATTTCAGTCTTGAGAAGCCAACTGCCATGGCCATATCTACAGCCATGCTGCTTATATGGCAAATAAAAATGACTGTGGAATCAAATGAACTCTTCTCTGACCCAGTGGTTTTTTCTCTTTTTGGGAATATTACACTTCATAAAGGGTTCATTCATTGCACAGGTGTCCCTGATAAACTAGTATCTCAGTAAAGGTTTCAGTTTACAATTTTTGGGGCACCAGCAGGTCTAAGAGGTCTATGAGTGCTGCCTCCTGGTGAATGAACTGTGTGGGTAGAGCTGTTCTGTGATGAGAAATGGGAACACAGACGTATTATTCTGAGCAAAGATCCTGTTACACCAGAAGAGGATCACATGTTTGGCAGGATGACCACTATGAAAAGGCTCTGGTCATCTGCGAGCAGAAAGCCCCTAGCAACAGCATTCCCCTGGAGAGCCGGCTGGCGGGTTAGTAGAACAGAATCGAGTCTCTGTGTCCTGATTGCTAAGTGTGATTACATGACAGAGTTGTCACCCGTTACACCTGTTGTTGGGTGCTTTTGTTGTATGACAGGTCCATTTCAATGGTCTTCAATGGCTTCACATAGTAAACTAGCAAAATAATAAAACCCAAAAGCTAATGATACAGTGTGGTTTTATGTGACAGCTGTGGATGTAGGATTGCTTCATCACTGTGTGTCTTGTGGAATGTGTTTTGTTATCATTAGAAGGCCCATTACTTTTCCTTTGTTTTGGCTTATATCTAAATAAGGTAGAAACTTGGGTGTGGGGTGTCAAGAAAAAAAAAACATTTATAACATGATGCTCTTGTTTTGGGGTTGTAAGGCCAGTGTAGGATGTGCATATTCATATTCATATATCATATGGCTGATATATTTGACCGATCACAGAGGATTTCTTTGTTCTCTTAGAATAGTTTAGGCATACTCATGGGTTGTTGAGATGAGATGATGTCACTCTGTATGTATGCTGTCTCCCTGTTTAACCTTCAACCTTGCAGTGCTTTGTGTATTATGTCATATTTATGGTAAGTGTTTTCAGACAATTTCAACTGCACCCTCAAGATGAATCACCAAAATATTTTAATGTCTTACAGGAATGAAACAATTTAGTTATATATACAGAATTAATGCAAAATGAACACAGAGACGAAAGGTCAGAACTTAGAAAATGTGTTTTTTTGTCTTTAACTCATAAAGCCTCACTTTTTTTCCATGCCCTGCAGAAGATAAGCAGCTAAAAACTAAAATGAAATCATATATAAAAATGCAAAATGCACCTTCAAGATAACCTGAGATAAATCTAAAGCCATCAAATAATTTATAATTTTAATAAAATTTAAATCTCAGAGGCAGAAATGCTTAGAGTATGTGTTTTTTTAATCAAAGTATCTTAATCAAAACGCTTAACAGTTGATGGACTAGAGTGAGCATAAAACTGTGTTGGCTTTTAAGGTCAGTGTTTCCTAATTACTCTGGCACACAAAGTTTTCATTTTTTTAAGAACGGCAAAGTTGCTTATGTCTAGTTCTCTGCCATAAAATTTATGGTGATGTATGCATGGAGTAGACTAATGGACGTACGGAAGCAGTCTGGTTTAATGGGTCATGTCTCATGTGCTTGCCAAACAAAATGGCTGAGGAATGTAAGAAAAAAAAAGAGAGAGAGAGAGAGAGAGAGAGAGAGAGAGAGAGAGAGAGAGAGAGAGAGGAGAGAGAGAGAGAGAGAGTGGAGAGAGAGAGAGAGAGAGAGAGAGAGAGAGAGAGAGAGAGAGAGAGAGAAGAGAGAGAGAGAGAGAGAGAGAGAGAGAGAGAGAGAGAGAGAGAAGAGAGAGAGAGGAGAGAGGAGAGAGAGAGAGAGGGAGAGAGAGGTGCATATTTGATCTGGTAAGCACTTGGAAACAGGCTAGAAGTTGTGGGTTTATTAATCACAAGACTGTATTCTGCGAGTGAGCAATCTTGTGTGGTGTAGCGAGGTGTACTGTACATTTCATCCCAGTGGAAAGCAATTTATTGGGCCAGCTTCATTCTGTAGAGGGGGTGGTGGGGTGGGCACAACTCTGAACAACCACTTTTTCTAGATTTATTCACTCACTGGAACTATTTATTATTCTGTATTTGAAGATTTGTTGATGGATCAGAGGTACAGCGAATTGACTGTGCTTTCATGGGATGTTGGAGAGTACATGAGTTGAAATAGTTGGATGAGGTGTGGATGATATTTCCCTCTATGCATTTAGCCCTAAAGTTTACTTTTCCTAAAGAAGGTCTTCAACAGCCACAAAAGCCCCCCTCCCCCCCCCCTCCCCCTCTATCTCCCTCAGAGTTCACTAATTCACTTCAGCAATTGAGCAATACTATTGAGATGTCAGAGCGGTGTACTCTAGTCCTTCAGTGTGGATAGAAGGGACACTCTCTAAATTGATTTTTCCTTGTTGCTGAAACTCAAAGCATTTAAGGACGACAGCAAAGGAAGCACAGTTTCTCTTTATCAGCGGATATAAACAGAGATACACCGAAGTGAGAGGTGAACTGTGTCCTTGTACGTTCCTGTGCTAGATTGCAAAGGCTTTCAAATACCACTGTTTGACGAGTTCAGAGTTATTTCTTTTAATATTGTTAATGGGTGGAATTTCATTAAATTTCATTCTTCAATCATCACGACAGCAAATGTTGTGTTTTTTGGTTTGGGTGATGTGTGTCCTGAAATGTTGCTGTGTTTTGCACCTCAGGGCCACAGTACATGATGTACTGTACATCATTATAAACTATGAGTTTAATAAAGGTTATTGCACTTTCTGCATAAATCTTAGATGGAAGTCTGCTGAATTGCTTTTTTCACCATTTCCTTCCATCCTGTCTATATTTAGCCAGACCCGTGAGTGCATTTGAAAGCCTGTGTGAAAGTACTTCCGAAATACAATTTTTATTATCAATTTATTAATCAATACTGTATCACCTTGGCACGGTAATAAGAATCTATCAACTCTGAACCTTAAAACAGGGTAAATACAGTGAAGGTACTGATAATATACAAACTGCAAAAAGAAGCAAACCTGACAACCCAAAAAATAGAGAAGCAGACCTGCACTAGAGAATACAGTTTAAGGATTCAATCAATCAAAACAAAATGAAGATCTAAAGTAGTAGTTTCCATATGCACACATTTCTATTCATTCATTTAAAAACACAGACATAACAACATAGATATACACTGTTTTCTTTTGACACACTGTTTTCTTTCGAGCTTTGATTTTACTTTAGAGAATAGTAATGGAAAGGTTATTATGGTGCATCTCTGAAATGATGTAACTCTACTTTCTGATACAACTGGGACTTCAGTAAAGAAAAAAAAATCAAGTCCTGCAGAAAAGAAGACAATGATACCAGGTTAAAAAATGAACATAATAATGAACATTCAGGCCTAATCTGCAGCATCCTAGCCATTTAGTGCTAAAATGATTTGCTCTTGCTTGGTGTTTGTTCTGACATCACCATCGGTGTAGTTAATGTATTCATGAATGAGGCAGAGCATCTCTCACAGTTGTACTGCGAATGTTATTGGCACAAAAATAAAATATGTAATTTATTACAGGTTACACTTATTCAAAGACATATTTTAGCCAACTATTTTCATTGATTTGTTTATTTCCTGCCCTCCCATCTCAATGGTGTCTACGTGAATGTGCACCCACAGAGATGTGAAAATGAATATCTGTTAGTTAAGTTTCACAGTATTGTCAACACCCAGTTATTACTGTTATTTTCACTGTGAGTAAAACATCTATTTAACTGAAGTACCTGAAGCTTAAAACACAATGAAATTACAAACTGTGAGAAAATGAGAAACAATGTCACACACAAACGGCACAAACAGTTTTCCGAAAGTGCTGTAATGAGACTGAGGACAGTAATCAAGTCAAATTTGACGCCAACATCAAAGACCAGCGCTGCATCAAGTAAATGAAGTCTGTAGCGATGAAGGCACAGCTTCAACATCATTTCAACTACTGTGTTCTCTGACAGCTTCTTTGTTTCTTTGTGTTTTTTTTATATAAAGTACCATAACAATATTTGTGTCTTTTTTTTCTCCTCACTCCAATGAAGACAAAGCAACCATGAAGTGAAACTGCCTCACCTCAGGGCATCTAAACAGACTCCAAAGACTTCATCTTTCATCTTTTTTTAAATGACAAAAAAACACTTCTTGGACAAAAATGCTGTCACTTGTGTGGTAAATACTTGCAGAGAAAATGACTGATGTTATTAGGATTCATACACTGGCAAAAAAATGTTGCCTAAACACCCCATGGGATCATGTGTTGTGAGCTGCAACTGATTCCATGTCACTTTTCTCACCACGCCATCGCAAGCTCCAGTGTTTGCTCTGCAGATGCCATCCTCAGCACGCGGCAGAGACAGATGTGTCAGAGGATACACAGGGATGAAAGAAGAAGAAATAAAGTGAAGGCGTCTTTTTCAACACTTTTTCAAAACTATATTTATAGTGTTTCTTATTTATTATTTAAAGCTGTGTGTCAGGGCTTCTGTCAGGCATATCAGTATACACTTGATATTTGCAGGCATTTACATATGTTCACAATAAAGAGAAACACGCTATAGAAACAATCATAGGGTTTATTTTACAGCTGTAACTAGCAATTTGTGTTATGGTTGATTTTACAGTTGATTGAGGTGATATTCAAAGGAGGATCGTACAAACTTCAGAAGATCAAACCAGCTAATGTTTTGCACTTAAGCTTGATAAATGATTTCAATGATAACTCCATTATAACCACAGGTGTCAGTTCACTTCCTGTTGACTAACCAGTCAGTTAATCAACTAATGAATTCAGCTCTAATCTGAGTAATGAATTATACAAATAAGTCTAATAGACAAACATGGGTAGAAAGGTGTGGAAAGAGGAAAAGAGGGCTTAAAGATGAAATGAAATGATAAAATACACAGTATATGATCTACTGTGTCATAAAGACATTGTTTTCTATACTGTACTTGGAAAGGTTTTGACAATTATTGTACAAGCAAATCAGATACTGACACACTGACTTGTAAATACTCAAACTGCAGTAACATTTTTAAACATATAAAAATCAATAGTAATCATAATAAACTTTACAACTTCTTAATGCTCCTTAAATGATCTGTGTTGGACTGAGATCATACTGAAACCTTCTTTGTAAAGGGTTGCAATATCTAGTGAAGAAAATATGAATTCAAAGAGAAAACTCCACAGTAAACTGTTATCTCTCCGCTGACATAGAAACCGGTCGATTTTGAATGAATCGCGGATCACTGACTCTGTGTTCGCTTGACTGGGCTTTCCATGTGGAGTAGGACTTCAGCCAGACAGATGCTTCCAGGTGGAAGTGGACCAGAGGGCAGCGCTGTGTTTCTGGAGCATTGCCACCAAGAGCTCCACCTGAATCGACCCAGCGCTACCAACGCACGGCATCCCGCTGAGGAAGGCGACTCCTCGGGCCTCCATGACCCACCCCCCCGCAGAGCTACTGGATCAATAATTAACTCAAAAATACTGTAACCCATGCCTGTGGAGTGTGTGGAGGAGGGTTAAGATTTATGCATTGTGGACAATCTTATTGGTTCCTATGTGTCAGGAAAGATAAATTGATGCCACAAAATAACTGAATTCCTTTTGAATAATAATTGCTACACTTGGCAGTTTAGCCACATGCATCACTTCCACTGGCATGTCTCCAAGGACTCTCGACCAAGTGCACCATGGGGATCTTTTTAGCTACTATGCCCAAAACCCACAGACCATATAGGATGTTTTTGTTTTTTTACAATACAAGACATTGGTAAGTTTAACCCTCACATACTTTTCATATTGAGACCCTGTACAGTAAGCCATCATATCCAAAGTATTATTTATTCATAAATACCTCATTAATAAATCAAATAGCAGATTTAGCGTATTCTTTGGCTTTTACACTATTTATTTATGGATGAAAAACATTCATGATCACATTGCATTATGGTCCCGTGTCACCTAAAACAGCCATAATGATTTCAATTTCTATTATTGGATGTGAAGAATGCAGCAACATTTTTTAAAGGTAATGGTAAATACTGATCAAAATGAACTATTATATATTAAATAATATAAAATTACAATCTAGAAGGAATGTCTGTAGTAGTTTTTTTTTTTTACTGCTCTAAATGATTGTAATTATGTAAGAGCTGCCAGTGCTTCACCTGTAATATAACAGGCTGTTTTATTATTCATTATTCAAACACACTGCTACCCACACCTTTATTTTTCCAGCTGTGGCATCACACAAAGGATTGTTTTTTTTCAAACGGTGTAATATCACCATATCCCACAGTTTACTAAGTCAGAGATAATAACAGAAACAAAGCAGAAAAGAGAAGTTTTACTGTTACTTTGATCTTAATGAATGACTTCCACTTCATGTCATGTGGTTCCAAGCATACAGCCTGCAGTGTATGATCCTGTTTAACACCGATACTCCTTCACAACTTGGCACCATTGTATCTCTCTGAACTTATTCACATCTACACAACCTCCCACACTCTCCGATCCTCTTCTGCCATCCAGCTCTTTGCCCCATCTGCCAACTTAACCAAAATTGGACTAACTTCCAAATCAATGTTTGCTGACTTTATTATTTTTGATGTACTGTTGTTGTTTTGTGTGTCTTATAAGGCAGGGGTCTTCAACTTTTTCCAGGCCAAGGACCCCCAAACTGATGTATAAATGTATCTTGTTATTGTGCATTCAATACTAAGATATTCAAATAATACCAGACAACCCAACCTGCAAAAAGTCATTTCAGGGAGGTCCGTTCTGGGGGTGGGTTTCCTGTTCCTTGCTTGTGTGTCGCTGAATGTGTGCATTGCTGACTGAAAGACGTCTTCTGCCTCCATTTATCTGTTCACTACAGTGTGTTGGATTCATGTTAATGTGTATTTAAAGACATTTCAATTTGAGGAAAAAATTGCAAGGGGGAATATAAAAAAAATGTATAATCAACCAAAACTTTCGCGACCCCCCCTGCAGTACCTCCGCGGACCCCCTAAGGGTCGCGGACCCCCTGTTGAAGACCTCTGTTATAAGGTGTCCTAGAGTGCTTTGAAAGGTGCCTATACATAAAATTCATTATTATTACTACTATTAATATCATCATTATTATTAAAATGCAAGATGTGATTACATTTTTAAAAATATCAGTTGTATTTACATTCCTATCTCAGCTTGCATTTCTAACCAACATACAGTAAACAAGGAGGAGTAACCTATGTTTTCTATTTCAATGGAGAAGTATTGTGCTGCATTCTCTAACACAACAATATCAAAGCTCTCTGTACAGTGGAAATGTTAGATAGCACTTAGTCTCTCTTCCTCCTTCTGTCACAGACACACACACACACACACACACACACACACACACACACACACACGTTAGCTCTTTATTGCCATCTCTTTTTCCTTCAATTAAGTTACGGTCACATTTCCTCTCTTCTTCCCGCCCTGCAGCTGTCTCTCAGACCAGGCGGATTCAGCGTCACCATAGCACACTTCACTTAAAAAAAAAAAATCCTCTTTGTTTTTTTTTGTTTTTTTTACCTCCACCTGCTGCTTTTGTGCATTTGGACATTACGCTTGATGTAAATATCAAACACATTTCCGCTTTGGTGCCATGTGATGTTCTGTTTTATATTGGTTAGACAAATTTAGAACAGCAAACAAACAAACCTGTGTCACCTGTGTCCAGTTCTAGAAAATGAACGGACACTTGCCACCCAATCAGGATTGAGCGACTGATTCAAGAGTTGAGGGTTTAATGACTATGAGCTTTACGCTTCAGCAGCTCTTCATTTACATCACGGACTAGACAATTCTTGATCTCCTTAATTGGAAAATAGCCAAGTATGTGATCAAAAATGATTTCATACACAGCCCAGAGGATAGAAGTGAACTGTAAAAGTCAGAGTCTCACAGTAGACAGGATTAAGCTAGGTAATTACTGCAGCTGTTTAATTAACTGACTTGGAATTCAGCTTTGTCATTTGCTTAATTGTCTTGAGAACAAAATGATGTCAGTCGTAGCATCATCCTTTATCGCCGAGCACTTGAACACTGCTATCCATTGTGCTCCTTGACGAGAGAAGAAAAAAATAATAATCTTCCATTTAGTGCCACACACGCAATAACAGGAGGGAAAGAAATGTACGATACTGAGTAAATAATCTAAACACTTATTCTCCTATTCATCACTTGACATGTTAATCATTCCAAGTGTGGAGAATAAGGAAGTTATCACGTCCTGCTGAGCTGTTCTGGATGGTGACCAGCGGGGGAAAAAAAACATTTCTACAAGGATGACATCCCAAACTGCCATTCATGGATGTTGATGTCAGTAGAAATTTATATTCTGTCTGTTCCAGTTTTGCGATCTCACTTCTTGTCTGGTTGCAGCTCTGACTGACAGCGATGAGATCAAAGTCCACATCAAGCCTCTGTTTTCCACGTCTCCCTACTGTGTTTATGGCCGTGGTGATGGACATTAATAACCTGCTATTAACAACCACCCCCCCCCACCCCCCACCCACTACACTACCTCCCTCGTCTCTTCTCCACGTCCTGTGATTCATCCACTAAATAAGCACTAAGGGAATCCTGTGTGTCCTGTGCTCAACTTTTTAAACTAACAGCCTTGGGACGGACATATGGACAGATGGTTTCTAACATTTAGAGCAGCTGCTGCTGTCTTCTGAGATGCTGTCGTTCTACGGAGCTGACACTCTCCTTACTGTCTTTTTCTCTTTCTCTCTCACTCCTGCTGAGGTGTAGCCGGTGCACCCCACCTCTATACGCGGGCTCCTTCACCTTTGCCTCGAACACGAATAAACAGTTGCACTCAAATCCCACTTAAGATTCTGACCCCCGGGCTGCCACTTATTTTCCAGAGGACTGGATCAAGTAAGGCCAAGGGCTGCTTCCAGGAAGGGGACACCTCTGTTTCATTACACGGCCTTGAAAACACAATAATATAACCATACTAAATTACTGTGCATGCTACTATACACTCTCCTGACATATGTCCCTTAAATATACCAAGGACTAAGCACAAAAAAGCTAATCTGCTGTTGGTTTCAAGGTTAAGTGCTTTTATTATAAGAGAAAAAAAAATACATATATATACTTCTACTGCTATTCCGCACAGCCTCTGGAGGTGTTTTATTCAATTGAATGGATACCTTGCTTGTAACTAAAAAGTGTAATGATTGTGCTCTGCTCATGGTAATTAGATTAGGATAAGTGCGTAAGCTTTCTTATTCTTAATGGTTTGTTACTATTTAATCAAACTCATGTGCTAATTCACATTTTATCAATTCACATGAGTCTAATGCAAAAACACATTAAACATGTTCATTCTTCACTTCTATCCCACATAATGTAATTAGTCTCTTTTTATTAAGACTGGTGATATGTCATTAGTTTCAGTCAGTATGATGAACATCAGTTAAATGTATCTCTCTTTTGTATGACACTGTAGGCACCGTGCAGATCTTAAAGACTTGCATTATGTAAATTATTGTTAATTTGTTTTAATCTTGCATGAAAATCACAATGATGTCACGTGATGCCTCCTTGATGAGGTTCAAAGTTAAGCAGAAAGCAGATATGACACAACTTTATAACATGACATTGTGACGACTGTTGGAAATGGATGGGTGTTGAGGGCAACTTAAAATGAATTTAGAATGCATCATTTGTACCAGGGGCGGATTTAGGAGTTGACAGGATCTGGGGCTAAACTCAGAGCACCCACAGCCAGGGAATTTTTTTTATGGGCAGAATTTAATTTTACTGCATTGTATGACAACTGCAAAAATCAATAGTAGTAGTGATTTATTTTGGTACTTGTCAACAATTTTCCAAAAACAATGCACAGACATAAATAAATAATTATCAATAAGGAATTAGATCAAAAGGAAATATCTTCAGAGGTTTCACTCTTAATCACAAGTGTTATAAACTCTTTTAGATTTAGTCACTGTTCAGAAAAAGTGACTTTAATCTTTTAAAAAAAATAGATTCAGGGCTTTTGAGGAAACTTTGGGGGCTGAAGCCCTAAAAGCCACCCCCTAGCTCCGCCCCTGATTTGTAATACACAACATTTGATAATTAACTCATAAAACTGCACTGATCAATATTTTCAGACTACTGTAACAGAGTCAATGATATATTAACAACATATATGTATTGAGTTAAATATCAATATGTTTTGTGTACAGTTATAAATACACAAAATCTCTGCAGATCTGACATGCTACTCCTCCAGTGAAGTGGGATATATGAGCACCAGTCTCCCTGATGTTCCTAGCCATGGGTCTCCCCTATTAAGTCTCCCGCCTCTACCTTACCCTTTTTGTCATTGTACTCCACGGGGCTCAAGTGTTTCATGTTAATTGACCGGAGGATTTTGTCGCTTATTTCTGTTGTCAGAATAAACAAAGCTCCTTCATGTAACACAACGCTCATGTCAGACACCACCGGTTACACTACTATTGCATCAAGTAACCGTGTTTGAAAGGGGGCTGCTTGCAAGCAAATTTGTTGTCACCCAATTCTTGCAGTTCCTCTCACCTCTGCAGAGCTTTGTAGTCTATTTTGAGTCATTGTCACGGTTTGTTTTTCCAGGCCGTAACTGTACTAACATCTGCCTAATTTCCCACTACAGTTTCTCATATCAGTGTTCATATTGGAGCATTTTACACCTTACGATTTGCAAAATAAGGA
The DNA here is from genome assembly GCF_027409825.1 of Scomber japonicus. Taxonomy (NCBI): domain Eukaryota; kingdom Metazoa; phylum Chordata; class Actinopteri; order Scombriformes; family Scombridae; genus Scomber; species Scomber japonicus. Next base: position 29,045,757 of record NC_070584.1, on the reverse strand, counting down.
TTTTGCAGAATTGCCCAATTTTAGTAATCATGTCACTTACCTGAACCCCAAAAAACAGCAACGTTAGCATTCATAGCTTGTAAAGATATTGGAGTATAGCAGCTAAAGAGCCTGATATTCCCTGATGAGTTTGTTGGAACCAAAAACAGAGCTCAGACGGTGAATATTGGACTTCGGCCATCATGTGGCCAGAGAAACAACTCCAGAATAATGCTAATGCTTCTGCCTTGAGATGACTTTTGTTTTGATTTGGTGCTATATAAATAAAGATTGATTGATTCTCTTTATCTACTGGATGTGTAAATCAGTAATGCTTTGCTACTACAATATGTTAATGTTGTGTTATTGACCTGCTGATCGCCCCCAAATGGCCAACCCCCAACCCCAACATTCAGTTATGGACACATAGTAAAACAATTTCCCATCATTCTATTTTGTGTACAATCAGACAATGTACAATATATAATCATCAACTTCAATTGATTGAATTATGATTCAGTCAGATGCCTTCCCCGATAAGATAACAGTGATAAATGTTGTCTCAATTTCAATAATAGGCACCATTTCCATTTTACCCTACAATTTTTTTTTAACTCTTTTTCTTTTCTTTTCTTTTCATAGACTATGATTAAAAATAAACAGAAAAAAAACATTTTAAACTCAGTTTCAGCACATAGGAGTAGATTGGGATATTGTCATACCATTTAATTGCACTCTCCCTCTTGGATAACTCATCAAAAAAAAAAAACAAAGTGGAGAGGAACATTACCAAAATTGTAGCTACACTCTTTTCACAGCTGTGTGCATAAGAAGTTCACTTAGGTTTAAAACTGTTTTTGTCTTCTTTTCTAACCAGGTCAGTGCAAGCATACATCAGCACTGTTGGTTGGTTCCCTCACCTTATTGCCCTCCTCTTCAATTGTCCTCATGGGAAATCTATAGCTGCACCATATTAAGTAAAACCTTATGCTTTAGGAGTGTGGTCGTACTCCTGCTGACTCATAAAAATGATATAGAGGCTGTGCTGACATCAGCTGAATATAATTCTATTAGAGAGCCCATTTGTTGTTGGTTTTCACTGCAGCTTCATTCAGTTGTCTAAATGACCCTTTCATTTATTTTAGCGCCCCGTTGGAAAAGAGGGCAGCAACCGAACACTCAGGATGATACTCCGGAAGCCGGGCCGTCAGAGCTCAACTGACGGATCGAGCCGATGCATTCTCTCTCTTCCTCCTCTTCTTTTACTTTTTGCCTCCACTCTGCTGCTAATGCATGAGACGTTCTCTCGCTCTTTGGCTGCAAATGGAGCTCTTTATGGCTGCTTTCAAAATGGATTAGATTTTTTTTTTCTGTCGTATTTTCTGGGATACACATTTAAAAGCATGTGTCACATATGGAATATTAGCACAGCTTTGTACAGTATGTTCATATAGATGAGATGAGAAGCTAATAGAAGTAATATATACATGTATGTGCATCACAATACATGCATCAATGTCTCTTAGCTACAGAAATCACATTGTCAGCTGTATGCTGTGAGCTACGTATTAAACAAGAGTCTGTGCTAAATGTTGGCGTTTCATCATATTTTACACTCAGTTGGATGCCTTGTCATTGGTAACACCCACATACTTTCCCATGCTTGAAAGTATGCAATTGTCCGCCTCTTTAAGCTTTTGACACTTCACAATTTCCAACACATTTTATACTTTATCTCGTTGACTTTTACTTGTTTTTCCCAGCTTTTCCACAAAAAACTTCCTTTATCTCTCAGACCCATTAACCATATCTGGCAATCTTTCCTTTCTGCTTTTGCTTTCCCAATTTCCCCCTATTCTTTCTTTCCATCTATTTCCCCGGGCGTGCCTGAGTTGTGAGTAGTAACAGGTGGCCCCTGACAGAAAGTGGGTTGGCTCATGCTTCAAGTAACCCTTCATTCTTCTGGTTCTCCCAAGGCAAAATACTCCCCACTGTGATATGGCATGTCTGTGGGCTGAATGGTTGTCGTTGCTTTTCTTCAAGCAATAAAGTCAGCAAATGTACAGCTGTTTGCATCCAATTTCACCCATTCTTCATTCTCTCTCTCTCTCACAGCCCCCCTTTTTACCCACCAAACAAGAATAAATGTCCCCCCGTTCTTGTCTTTTTTGGATGTTTTTCTTGTTTATTTTTTTGGTGACATCTCAGTTTCTATAAGTGCACATTTGTCTTCCCATAAGATTGCCTGTCAGTCAGGTATCTAGAACTGTAACATGCTATACTTTATTTGCCTTTCCCCCACTTTTCTAGGTGGTGCAATTTTATTTTCCATTTATATTTTTCACTGCTTATGATAATATACCACTTCTTCAATTTTTGCATCAATATAAAAACTCAATTCAGAGATGCATTTTGTGGGAATTCATTGATTGTACATCCTACAGCTTAGGGCTGCAATAATTATTTTCATTATTGATGAATTTGTTAAGTATTTTCTTAATTCATCAATTAGTTGTTTGCTCTGAAAAATGTCAGAAAATTAGTGAAATATGTAGATCACTGTTTTCCAAAGCCCAAGATGATGTCTTCAAATGTAATGTTTTAGCCCAGCACTCCACAAATCAAATATACTCAAATTATTGCCATAGAAACTAGAAAATATTCACACTTGAAAAGCTGGAAGCAGGGAATTTGGGCTTTTTTCTTAAGGAATGACTCCAAATGATTGATTATCAAAATAATCTGCAATTGACTATAATAATTTGCCATTTGATTAATCGACTTGTGACACTGAAATGGAGGAAAAGCTGATTGCGGTATAAAGAATATGTCTCTATAACACACAGAGCTACACACCTGACCAGAACCTGCAGTTAGCATTGATTTACAAACTTCACTCACTCCCAATCATAGTCCACATTACCCATGCCTCTCCATCCAGGTTTTCGCCAGGCGGGGAGTTCTGGTCCTCTGAATTGAGGCCAAGTAACTTAGAACTGCATTCTATCAAAAGGCCACCAGGGGGCGACCGTTTTGGTGTCAAAAGGACTTCCGTCTCAATACAAGTCAATGGAGAATTCACCAACTTCTCACTTGATTTCTAACCTCAGTAAACGTTTTCAAAATGTGTTTATGGTCTCAATCGCTAGTTTAAAGCCTTCTTCAATGCAGTATGATGTTCATTTGTGAAATTTTGGACTCCCTGATTTTATATTTGACGATAAAGCAGGGTATGCATTAGGGCGTGGCTACGTCGTGACTGACAGGACGATTGACCAATGTCCTCAAGATCCAGCCCTCGCAACCATAGCAACCTATCGCAACCTCCCCGCTCTGCCCAAGGCTCCGCCTCATGCCCATATAAGTACAATCCGTGTTTTTATTTTTCCCAGCATGCACCTGAAATTTTCAAGATCGCGCTGCCTAGATTCGAAACTATTGGCTTCCGAGCAGCAGTCCACAAACCAATGGGTGTTACGTCCATTTCTTTTATACAGTCTATGGTTTTCACCCAAATGATGTCCTTTTTTCTCTCTTTTTTTGCCTTTTCCACACAAACTGCACTGTGTATAAACAGTACAAGTGACTGGTTGCTGTCCATGTTTGTTTTGCAGAAGAACATGAGATAATTGGCTCTCTCTCCCACCAGAGCTCCAGTGGTTACTGAACAGTAATTTGGTGTGTTGTTTGTGTGATTACTTAGTCGTAACGATCAAGTTTCTTCCTGACTGTCAAAGATAGACAACAAATCAGTAAAAGTTGAAAACAGGTTTATGTTTGATCTATCCAGTAATTGTAGGTTTCAGCTGGACTTTAGATTTTTTGCCTAAAAGTTTGGCGAGTTGTGCCATAGTTCCTGTTTTTATTTAGATGGTTCCATTAAAACTGATGTGTTTCTCAGATTTGTGCTCTTTCCCTTTATGGGGGCGAATTGGCAGGAAACGAGAGGGCCATTCTCAGTACTTGGAATTCAAACACAATTTAACATCTTTTTTTATTCCCTAAAGGCAAGTTTATGCTCCTACTCTCAGCAAGGACATTACTTTACACATACACATTGTTATTGTTTTCTCAGCTGGGAACAGTAAATTCTCCAGGATATTAAAACTGAGGATAACTTTCGTGAGCAGACCCAGAGGAACACACAGTCTTAATGCCATAAATCGGGGTAATGAAGGAAAATGGTCAATCGGTTGCTCTCTCTCTCTTTCATGTTCACACTTGACCTATATGCTGCACACAGTCCTCCATTCAGTAACAGACTAAAATTAAAACCAAGATCCAATTTCAGATGTTTGCAGAAGCAGATCAAACGTAAAGAGCAAGCAGGGAAGATCAACGATAAATGAAGCATTTGAAGATTTGATGAGATGAAAATGTGCACACAAATATGATAGTTAAGATCTTACAGTAAGGCTCAGCTAAATTCCTGCTAAATAGACAATATGTGAAACTGAGCTACTGTATGTACACTATAAGTGCTTTACAACAATTCTGTAAATGTGATAATATTCTCATTATCTTGTCTTGTCTGTGTGTTTGTGTCGTCCTGCCGGGTCAAATTGACCCTGTCTGTTTTGACTGTTCCTTCTTTCTTTCTGTCCTTCCTCCCTTCCTTCTGTCTGTCCTTCCTTCCTTCCTTCTTACCTTTCCTCCCTCCCTCCTTTCCTCCCTTCCTTCCTTCTTTCTTTCTTTCCTTCCCTCCTTCCTTCCTTCCTCCCTTCCTTCTGTCCTTCCTTCCTCTTTTCCTTTCTCCCTCCCTACCTCCCTCCTTCTTTCCTCTGTCCATCCTTCCTTCTTTCCTTCCTTCCTTTCCTCCCTCCTTCTCTGTCTTTCCTTCCTTCCTTCCTTCCTTCCTTCCTCCCTTCTTTTCTTCCTTCCTTCTTTCACCCTTCCTTCCTCCTTTCCTTCCTCCATTCCTCCCTTCCTCCTTTGACTCGAGTACAACATGAGGGTTAAAAGAATACACCTGAATTTGATGCATCTAGTTCATATACAATGAAGCCTGTCTTAACTTCTATGTGTGATGCTGTCATCATGATAGGAAAGCACAGACCCTAGGCTCTTCAAAACAGGCTTAAAAACCTTTTTATATATTTATGTATATTGTTTTATCTGTTGAATGTCTTTAACACTGTGGCACTTTGAGATTCATTCAAGTGAAAAGTGCAATACAAATTAACTACATCATTAGTGTTAGTATTATTACTATTATATGTAACATTGAGAGTATTAAGCAAAATAAATCTCATACCTTGATATCCTGGCAACCAAACTTCACCTCAGTATTATGCTTTTAACAACAAACAACCTTCTCAAGTAAGATAAAATGAAGGTAAATGAGAATTAACTAATCACATTTTACATCCAAAATGAAGAAGTAGGAACTACAGTACAGTGGGAGGTTAACAAGAGCAGGAGTTTCTACAACCAAGAGAAGTGGAAGTTGTATTTACAGCTGACCTTGAAATAATTAAACCTGTGAACAATAGCAGTGAAATATTTTGTCTCTTGTGGATTTGGCTAGTTGGTGAAGGTTTTTGCAGATCTATTGATGATCATGCTCCTGTTTCTCACACTCTCTCTGCATTATGTACTAATGTCACCTTGGGGCCACATCGTGCATATTTCCAGGTCTGTATTTACTGTATATTCTGGGACTCTACTGGAATATGTTTGCATGTTTTAACTCCTTATTTAACTTATACTGACTCTTTATGTAGCTTCTGACTGAGACAGGCCATTTGAACTCCTAAACCCCCTTTCCAATGAGCTCACACTGTTCTGATTGGTTAGCTTCAAGACTCTCAGCAGACAATTCTGGAGACTACATAAACAAACAAGAGTAATAGGATTTAAAGTAGTAGGATTTAACGATTTGGTACATTGACCATGCTTAAAATAGACATCAGACACTCTCTCATGTTATATTTCATTCATAACTTATTGTTTTGATTTTAGTCCTACTCCAGAAAGGCTAGTAAACCTTGAGCAGAAGTTCATTTGGATACTATTAATAATAAACTGCTATAATATAAGCAGTATGTCATAATACACTGCCATTAAAATATGTGTTCAAACCAAATTACTCGCAAAAAACTGTTCTGATGTCACTGCACTTTTACATCTGCTTTTTTCAGACTCAACTTGACACCAAAAGTTACCTTTTGTTTACCAGACCGGGCACAGACAGCCAAAATGCCAGCTCTTCTTCCTATCTCTGCATTCCACATGAAAGTGATGGCTGAAAAGGTCATAAAAACACAGTGTACTTTTCACCGGATTTCCCTTGCATCAGTAAGCCTGAACAGTCCGGTCAATAAATCGGAATGACAGCCCGGATCATTGGTTGCTGTCTGCCTATTCCTACCTCTCTGTTGTTTTATCCCCCCAGAGTGTGTCTGTCATGCCCATCTTCATCTCGATACTTTACGCAAATATTGATTCCAACCTTCGTTAACTCAGCTGGCAGCGGAGAACATTGATGTTACCCAGAAAGTTTTTGACAGACAGTGACGAACAGGATGCGGTCAAGCTCAACATCAGCTGAAACAAGCACAATATTTCGACAATTTGATATAATGATCATGACATGATAAAAAAAAAAAAAAATACATCTTTGGAAACAGGATTTACTGTAGGTCAAATAAAGATGGAGGTATCAGTTAAGTGATGCAGACATGCCAGTTTTCTTCTTTTTTTTGTCTTATCAGCATTATCAGCTTAAACCTTTTCTTTTTAAAATTCCCCCCCTTGATTTTTTTTTCTCTTTCTGTGGATATAGGTTATTTGGAAGATAGAAGTAGCATGCTCAGCTTCACAAAGACGGTGAGGGATGCAGGAGAGGAAAGGTTTCTTCTCTTTCAGCCTTCCCTTTTGGTCGTGCTGACATATCGATCCGTGTGCATTCAAACCTGGGCAAAGGCAAAGACGTATGTGTCCGTTCGGCTCGCCATGTAGCCCGGTTCCCATGGCAACCTGAGGCCGTGCGTGCTCCTGTCTCCAAGCAGCCTGCAGGTTTCCATCAGTGCCTGAGGTGTGGTAATGTGGTGCGGTTTCTCTCTATCCATCTCTCCTCCCTGTCTGCGTTGTCTGCCCCCCCACACCCCCCTCCCCAAAAAAAAGAAGCGGAGTGGGGACTGTGAGGGAAAAACTGCAGTCACGATTTGTCTCTTTTGATTGTTAGCAGCCACACTTCCCATGTTAAGTGAAGAAATACACTGTGAAGGTGGAGGGGTGGGGAGAGTGGGAGGAGGGTTTTTACAAGGTGACACTGCTGACTGTACATCAATTCAGCATTTGGGCCATGTTTCTTTTCCACCTCATTGCAATTTTGTCTGTGTTCAATACATTATTTTTCTCTTTTTTTCTGCTGGTCAAGCACAAAACAGTCTGTGACAATATTAGTTTTCTCCAAGAGCTGCTCGAAGAATGAATTGCCTGATGGTATTCAACATTAGCTCTGTCACTGAAAGCTGAATTCACATTTTGACTTCATTCGTCATAAATGCGTGCCCCAGATAAATGAGATAACAGACCTCAAATGGAGCACTTTCCCTGTTCCACTGCAAACTTATGCAAAACAACATTAAGTTAATGTGACGTGACTGAATAACTTTGTGTTTGTGTTATTGGTGGGTGTAATTAAGTCATCTCACCTAGGGGTGCAGGCACCGTGAATTAATCACAAGAAATGGGAGTGCCATGATGCATTTGTTGCCAGGGAGGGACAGAATTATGTTGAAAGCAATAAACTACAACAATTTATTGGCTTATTCTTTATTGTGACGTGCAGTATCTCTGACCGTCATTTGGCTACATAGCAGATAGAGAGGTAAAGAGAAGAAAAATAGCGTGAAGCTATAGAAAACTCTCTGAGCACACCAAGTTACGCTACCATCTGTTGCCTAGCCATGAAATCGATAATCTCCCCGAACACAACTCCACACATGGCCCCAAAGGTTCGCTTCACACTTTCCTCGTAAAAGATTTCCAGCACATCGGTGAGTGCAGTATAAAAGGAAATGGATTGGAGCACAGTCTGGGTCATCTTTGTCCGAGTACAAAAACACACACACTAGTGCTTTTAAGAAAGGGCAACACTTTTATGTGGATATGGTAAAACATCTGTCATCTTTGGAAATGGAAATGCTGTAAAGAAAAAAAGAAGAGTGGACAGACAGGGAGACCAGCTGTAATAATTAAACCAATTAAAGTTGCTGCACAGGTGGTTCATACCAGTGAAAATGCGTTTTCTCAAATACGGTACAAAATCTGCATAAATACATGCATTAAGGTAATTTATTAACCAAAAGAAATCTAAGCTGAGTCCCATATCTTTAAGTTGTACTTGACTTAATGTTATGAGACAGGGAAATAGAGTGAATTAGAGCTAGGAAGGATAGGTAAATGTACTAAAAAGTTACATATAGTAAAAACTATTGAACCTTGGCATTGCCTTCAAGAGATGAACTGCACTGAGAGGTAAGAAAGTACATCGAGGGGGTGATTTTTGTGTGCTCTCTTTTGGGAGTCTTTTTTCTTTTCTGTTTTTGTTAAAGGCCTACAAACATAAGAGCTCCTTAAGGCTTTATGCTTTTATAAATGCTATCACTTTTCGAGGTTTTCATCTTTCTTGCTGCATATCAACATAATATTACAGGTCTACATCTTAAAGGAAAAGGCTGGTGACTTTCTATATTTTGTTTACGGTCAAAAAAAAAGGTGCAGAGTTAAACCAACAATGAACTCATCCTACTTTCTTTTGTGCTGGGTCACTTGAGCCTTCATTATGGAGAGTTTGGGCATCGTAGTTTGTTAAGAAACAACACCCGTACGGTGAGAGTAATGATTTTCACTCTCCAGAGAGTAGTTCCATTTAAAGCAGAAACCACTATGCACATGCAGGAACATGGATCCATTTACAAAGCTTTCTTTGCTTGTTGTGATGCATATCACAACTTCTTGACTTTATGCTGAAGTGCCTTGAGAAATGAATAATGTAGAAGACAGGGGGATAATTTATATCAGGCTTTGGATGCACAAACACTTTTGAGTCAGTGGTCATGATTGGTTTAGCTTATGAGATTTGTTGAGAATAAGAACAATACAGACAATCACCAACCATATCATTTATCCTTTTGAATTGCACATTTCTTAAAGGTAACAAAAGACATTGTTAAACCACATGAGAAAATATTTCATGTCAACAATTAAAAAAGTTAGAAAAAGTCATTAAAGCTACCCTTACCTTTGTTACATTTTTTTGTTTAGGTTAAAATGCTATTAATAAAGGTAACAGCACTCTAAAATGTTAGAGAGATCCACCAGGCATAGAAACAAAACATTATTCTATTCTCATAATATTCTGTGAAAACTCCGACCAATCATATCATTCGGTCCAAATCATATGATTGGCCGAGTGACCTGCCTATTTTCCCCTTGTGCATTACGTAATCGCACACGCACCCCCACCCCCACCCGGAAGAGAGTCTGTTGCGGATCCACAGAGATAACCATAAACAGACAGTAGTGACTGACAATGACTGACAAAAGTGGGCCAGAGCTTCCACCTCCAGCCGCTCACACGGGGTAAAAGAAAAGTACCAAAGGGATAAAACAATATCAAAGGACAGATTCACAATTTTTCAAGTCTCTCTTGTAACTGTTGTCAGATGTCGATTATGAATCACTGAAAGAGGTTTTCTTGCTGCGATCATTCCCCCTTTTAATACTAACCATTAGAGGATCACTTCCTAATGTGCTTGTGCCTGTAAATGACGGGAGAAAAACCCACAGGCATCATTTTGTGCAAAAATATATTCAGTAATTTATTTTAAGCTTAAATTCCAAAGTCCAAAGTAGTTAAATCAAGTATCTTCAATAGATAGATAGATAGATAGATAGATAGATAGATGTGGACTTTACAGTAGAGGCTCACACATTGAATACACGCACCTTTAAAGAGTGATAATTTCTGCCAAGCTACAAATTAAGTGACTGGAAAGAGTGGCGAAACATTTAAATTTCAACCCTTACCTCCACTTCCTTTGATATCACAAACAACAAGAGCAGTGAGATTTTTCCATTACCTATCTCTGAACATAAATGATATCCAGTTAATTACTTATACAAAAGTCCCCTGAGGAGTTGTGGGTGACTAAACTGAGGGAGAAAGCCTGGATCTCTGTGTGTTTGTCTGCCTTTTACTGTAGGATCCTAATGTTTGCATATCTTTATGCAGCGTAATATCTCTCCGCCAGATAATGACATGCTCTATTATTCCTGCATTCATCTGCTGAGGTGAAATTTGATGCTGTTTATAGCTATTGATTGCATCGTATTACTAAAAACGGCATGCAAATAAATGTCAATATAACCATATTGCATGACCAAAGTGCGATCATTTAATACCCCTAACTAAACCAAATGAATGAGAAATGACAGCTTCTGGACAGAAATTGAGTGTGATATCAATATTTCAATTTTACAGTTCTCCATGCACAAGACCCGATCAAGACTTGGTATATGGCTGGACCATGTATGAACGATTAAAGAGTTAAGGAGAGTTAAGATTTAGGCTGTTTATATTACTTAATTTACCCACAACCCAAAAAATAGTTTCAATGGAGTAAATATCAAGTTAATCATTAATGCTAAATGTAAATGACCCCCGTACAGCATTTCATGTGTGTAAAATTAGTTTTTGTAAAACTTTTTTTCATGTTGCTTTTATTTTGTTTACCATGGCAACAAAGGTGTTTTATCATGAAAAGACACTAGATGCATGTAACATGTGGACATTGACAGGAAGTTACTACTTGAATTCATTAATATTAACCCTCCTGTTGTCCTCGAGTCAAGGAAGGGAGGGAGGAAGAAGGAAGGAAAGGAGGGAGGAAGGAAGGAAGGGAAGGAGGAAGGAAGGAAGGGAAGGAGGAAGGAAGGAAGGAAGAACGAAGGAAAGGAGGGAGAGAGGAAGGAAGGAAGGGAGGAAGATAGGAGGGAGGGAGGAAAAGAGGAAGGAAGGAAAGAAGGACAGAGGAATGAAAGGAGGGAGAGAGGAAAGGGGGATGGAGGAAGTACAGACAGAAGGAAGGAAGGGAGGAAAGAAGGAACAGTCAAAACAGACGGGGTCAATTTGACCCGGGAGGACGACACGAAGGTTAAAACTAATGAAGTTACATATTACGCCATTGCTGCTTTCTTGTTGGTGCAAAAGGCATTCTGGGATACTTTATTTGGGTGGCCTTCGGCTGATTTCAGCTGACCGTCTGTGTTACTTCATCAGTCAGTCAGTGACAGACTTTTGCGTGTGTCGGGCTGGCCCCTCTGTTGTGGTCCAGCCAAAAATAAACACAAAGAAAAGTGAATGGAGCAGCTATGTTAGACTCTGCATGCAGCCAGCATTGAAATAAGTATTTTCAATCAGAGGGTGGGCCATCTGCCACGTTATGTGGACTCCAGCTGCTTGGGGCCCGAGGTTCCCCTATACTTACTCTTTCAACGGGTGACATTGAGCTCCCACCATGAGCCATCTTGGAGCACAACATAAAGACAACATAAAGTAAAATATCACTCCAGTCAATCAGCCCTTTTCTCCCTGGTTCAGTCAATTGAGTGAAAATAGATTGAGGTTGCTTTGTGTAGCGTAACAGATGAGAGCACACTTAACTACAGGGGAAAAAAATTGGTACCATTTCCATCTTTGTCTCTGCAAATGTACACCAAGTGGGGTATATTCATTTTTGGTCACATTTGACAAGTGCAGTGTGCTTTTAGAGTCTATTCTCCTGCCTTTCCTCTCTCTCTTAAAGGGATAGTTCAGAATTTTTTTGAAGTGGGGTTGAATGGGGTTGTTATCCATAGACAGTGTATTACCCGAAGTAGATATGGGTCGGCACCCCTAGTAATCGGATTTGCGGTATAATTCAGTGCACAGTATGCATAGGAATATGGAAGTTGTATAGTTGAGAAAATGCAGTGGCAGGAAAGGGATGTATAATGGCAAGGTAAAGCAGTGAAAATATCCTAATTACAGTATAGGGTAATCTAGTATTGTTTTTTTTTGTGCGTTTTTTTTTAAATGGGTAAAATACATTTTGCTGATGACCCCATCCACAGAAGTACAATGCTTAGCTCAGTGTTAGTATTCCTGCCTGCTTCTCCAAACTGGGGCTGTACCGACCCGAATTTACTGCATATAATACAATGAATATGGATAACAACCTCATGTAACCCCACTTCAAACAAATACCTACTATCCCTTTGACATCCCTGCACTGCTCTCAGAAAATAACAGCATAAATGTTTCCACATATTTGAATCACAGGTTGCAATCAGAAAGACTCACATTAAGGAAGGGAAGTACTCCCATCAGATATTAGTCTCTTAGGGTGACTTTAAGTCGTAATTCAATTATTATTTGAAATCAAAGTCTAAGGAAACCCATATGTAGAATCCCCTGTAAAAATTTGTCCTGAAGGCAAATGCAGTATTATGACATTTTCTGGGTCAGGGTGACCGCTTGAGTGCACTTAGCGTGGGAGACGGGACATGACTGTCTCCAACTCATGTCAATTTCCCTCTCACATGAGGGTGGTCTTTTCCTCACATTAGGTAAGCAATTTAAACTATGTAAACTTAAAGAACTCCCCTGACTTTAAACATTAAAGTCTGTTTATAGGTCTCACTACATGTAAAAAATAGCAGTAAAATGCCTTTTGTAGCTCCAAAGGGGGCTACCTGCTCCCTGACCACCACTACAATAACACACACACACACACACACACACACACACACACACACACACACACACACACACACACACACACACACACACAATTGAATCTGAGTTAGATTGCACTGTAGGTCATGTCAGAGCCAGGTTGTGATAAAAAAAATAGGAATTTATTTTATATAAAAAAGAGAAAAGAAAGTGCACAACTTTCTTTTCTCTTTTCTGCATTGATTTTAACCTTTTTTTCTGTAATCTCCAACAATGCAGTCCTAAATTGGTTTGCTGCTCTAACATTGACTATAAATGTTGCAAATCAGAACACTTTCTCTGTAAGATTTCACAACATCACCCTAAGCTCCTCCTTACTTTCTTTCTACTATAGTAAATTAAACACTTGCTTTTGGCTCCAGCATTAGAGAGTGTTGGACTTCTAACAGAAAAAAAAACAGTTTTCCATGAATGCTGAGTAGTATTAGTGTCATAGTACAAAGTAACAGCTTGGCATTCTGTAGGTTCACTGATGGCTGTCTTGGAGATTAACTACATCAGTAAACCTTAATGCCAAACAGGTAAAACCCAACACCATGAAATAGGATTGGAGCAGATAAAAACTGCACACACAACAGTCACTTCCTCAACTAGAGCTGCTTGTTTGTGAGATACTGGAAATTAATGCATTACAGCCAACAATATTTGGAAACAAATGTAAAATGTGACTTTTGCATCATGATAAATGTCAGTATTATTACTGAAATGTAAAGTGTTTAGGAGGTAGTGGCGTCAAGCGGTGAGGTTGCAGATTACAACCAACTGAATACCCCTCTCCCTTCTCTTCCAAGCATGTAGGAGAAACTACGGCGGCCATGAAACTCGCAAAAAATGTGAAAGGGCTTCTCTGGAGCCAGTAGAAACATGGTGGGCTCTATGGAAGAGGACCCACTCCCTATGTAGATATAAAGGGCTTATTCTAAGGTAACAAGGACAACTTAATTTAAGAATATTATATTCCATTTCTGCAAAGTCTGTCCACTAGATGCAACTAAATTCTACACAGTTGCACCTTTAAATCTGTCAGTTGATAGTATTTAATTTGTAAGATTACTGAACTGATTTATAGCTCCGTTCTCTGTTCTCAAACTTGCATCAAGGCCTCAGTATGCTTCAAATAAAGTGCTTGTTGAATTCTCTCACAGCATCTGAAAACCTTTCCTCCTACACTTTTTATATTTACATAATCTTACAGGTCGGGAAGTATGGGGAAACTTTCTAAATTCAATAATCCTGCAACGATTGGACAGGTTCTCTCTCTCTCAAGCTGTCTTTTCATTCTTCACTCAAGTACATCTGTCACTTTGTGTGTGTTCAACTGAGTGTGAAGCAGGAAAGGTGGATAGTGTAGTAGCACATCCAACCCTAGACGGGGACAGGTGTAGAACAAAAAACAGCAACAGGGAAAGGAAGAGTTAGACGGCACACTGAAATGTGCCAGCTCCCAAGTACTGCAACATTTCAACCTGCAATGTCTTTGTCAGGCAAACATTCATGTGAGCAAGACAAAAGCTATATATAAAGCTACACTTATACAAAAAAAAGAAAGAAAAACTCTACCTCCAATACAAAATACCACTCCTATCAGTGTACAGAGAAAAAAGACAGAATGCAGCCCATGATGGACATGTAATACACTTTTTTAACCCTTACATACTGCTCAGGGTTGGAAGCTGCAAAAATACCCGGTACACATTTCTTTTAGCCAGACTTTCCCTGATGTGACCCACAGTATACAAAAATGGAAATAAAATGCATCATCTTTTAACATTTTTGTGCAGCTGATACATTTTATATATATACATGCAAATGTCCAAATTTGACCTGTGTTATTAAAAGATTCAAAAATCACCATTAAAACATGTTGTATTCATCATATTCTATTAAAAACATGCTCCTGGATCATACAATAGTGATTTTGAGTGTCTTTTTTACCAGAAGATTAATTAAACATTTATTAATGACTGTTGGTGATTGGTGTCGAGACTAATTATGAGTCAGAATATGAACAGTATGTAAGGGTTAATTTTTTTTTTTATTATTATCATCATTAAACACAAAAGAGAACAGTGTGTATATAATGCAGAATATGTATGTATCATGTGATATCCTAAACATACATGTAAATGAATCCGTGTACACTACAGCTTGTTTCTTCACATGAATGTTTACCGGATGAAATACTTGGGAGCCTCCACATTTCAGTGTGTGGACAGCTTTTCCTTTTCCTTGTAGAACCGAGTGCAATACCAAGAATGCCTTCAAGGGAAGACTGTCTAAAAGTGTGCGCTGTTATCTACACTTGAACAAATACTGTGTTTCACCCCTCTCTCTGTTGGCAAGCTTTTCATCCTGCCTTTAAGTATGGCCGTTCTGAACAGCTACAAATACTTAAGATGTGTTCAGATGATATAAAGCAGTCTGTGTCAAGTGTGCACCTAATCAATCAATCTCACAATCCTTTTTACCATCAGTCTTTGTATCTGGGACATCAGAACTCCAAGGAACATGCAGTCCACCTTTTTCTGAGACTTTATTTGGCAGAAGCCACGCTTTGAGTTAATGTCCACTATGAACTACAAATTAAAGGTCACAGTCAGTGCCAAAAAGGGCAACATCATCAGTAAATAATAAGAATGTTACTTAATACCCTGTCCACGAATATCATTAACATCTGAGGTAAGGACAGGAGATGTTTCCAAAACTTAACTTCAGTCCACATTTCATGTCCTATCAATGCCAGATGGGAAGATTCATAAACTCTTCCTACCAGACACACACATATAAGGTTTGAAAGGATGTCAAAGACTGATTAATTGCAAACTTGAAATGCCCATGGGGGCGATGGGCAGATTTGCATGAAGACGCATGCAAAATCCCCAACCATTTTTCTTATTAAATAGGTACAAATTAGTGTCAGTCCTGTGTCCCATCTGCTCTGTGAATGTTGTGAACTATACACCATCATTTTTGAGGAGCTAACAACATCCAGCACAACATATTAGGGAAAGATAAGACCCAATCTTGCACAGTTGATTGATATCATCTCCATTGCACCAAGTCATGCTCTCCTCAATTCAATTAGAAAAAGCCACCCGAGTCACCTTCATGACAAATTTACACAATATTGTGAATCAATAGAAGGGGGAAATAGATAGAGAGGGGAATATCTGTGGACACATCCAGAGTTTCTGTCCTCTTTTCCCCTGGTTTGTAATTGGGAGATTCGGCTAATTAAAATAGAGTTCCCAGGCAGTCGATGACGGCCGTTTCTGCTGCAGTTCTCCCCTTCAGATGTTCAATGAAGAGGAAGGGGTATTAGAGCCATAAGGAATGACACAAAGCTTGCTATTCACACATAATTGCTCACCCAGGGAGGATGCAGTGAGGCTGGTGGCCTGACGAACGCCCGAAGTGTCAGTTCCTGTCAAGATGATGAAGCTCTCTAATGCCCTCCAGCCCTGCTCTGAGACCCCGGTGCGGTCCAAATGGGACGTCAATTTTAACTTTATAAATCCAAAATTGATGAAATATTAGGTGGCCGTGGCTTCAGACTAAGCCTTAGTTAGATTTCTTTTGCAGAGGCCTTTAACTGGGGCTTGCCTCGGCTGAGCTGTGGATTTAATTTATGGAGCCAATAAATCTGAGTGTCTCTGGAAAAGGAGGTTTTTTAGTTTGAAACAATCATCCAATGTTTAGAAGCATCTTTTAGAGCTTGATGTTTCAACACACTCAATCTGTAAAATGCCACGTAAATCACGGGTGCTTAAATTATGGGAGGCACGTTGCTTTTTTGGATCAAACCCAAGTGCATATTGGAGATCCTGTTATATTTAGTTTCCAGAAACCCTCTGGAAAATGACCCAATATACTATAACTACATATAAATGTCAAAGCAGATTCTGACTGACTGTTTGACTGCATGCAGGGATAACTGGCTACTTACAACACTAAATTTAATGTCAAATTTGACTCATTTGAGAGCAGTTACAACACCCTCAATACCTTTCTTTAGCCCGAAACCTCATGACCAGAGTATACAAACACTGGTACATATTTTTGAACAAAGGGTGTTCCAGGTTAAAAATTGACCTGGTATTTATTCAGATATTATAAATCCCCATTCAAAAAAGGTGTTGCATTCTTCACATTCAAGTTCATTGAACTCATGATGCTTATCTTCTCCAGTTTTAGATAATATAATATACCAAAATATAATGTTACTGTTGTTTTTTCTCCATAAATTAGCAGTCTAAAACCTAAAGAATACATTATTACAATTCTCTGAAAGATTCATGAAAAATAAATGTTCAATTTAGTAATGACTGGTGAGGTGTTTGTGAATAAAAAAATAGATGTGTGGTTCATAAATTTGGTATAAAGACTAATTATGTTGAAATGGAGTCAGCATATGAACTGTAGCAATGGTGAAACTTTAATCTCAACCTCAAAATATCCCAATATATCAGATGTGGGACAGCGAGGAACAAAATAAGCAACAGACACAACAGTTTGTAAATGTACAGCATTAAGGCCCATTTATGCTCAACGTTAAATACGGATACGGACGAAGTCTTCTGTCCGTGCTCTGCGTTCATTTCGTCCGTATTTCTGCACGTTTCCATAAAGCTTACGGATATGGACCAAACGGAGCAGTAGGGTTAGGGTTACAGGAGGCTCTGAGTATATAATACTACTTGTAGTAGTTTTTTTTTTTTTTTTTTTTTAAAAATTTTATTTTAAAAGTTTTGTAAATTTTTCCAACAACATAAGACATACAATGCACAGGTCACAGCACAAACACAAACCACAAATACTGCCAGTCCATAAGAGATGAGTATCTCAACAAGTCAGTCCAACAAATTGTGAGAATGTTCTTTACATGACAGGAAGTGTTCATGAGATGAGAACCAAAGAGTTCAGGGAGGTCCAGAGGTTAATGTCCCAGAGCCATGAATGTATAACAACGGTGGAATACAGGCAGGCAAATCAGACAAGTAAAGAACAGGGAAAAAAAAGAAAAAAAAAAGGCATACAACCATACAGAAAGGTGTATTACAGAATACTATAGGTACAGTTAGTTTGGTACTGTGTCCTTATCCCTCTTGATATAATCAATAAAGGGACCCCAAACCCTAAAAAATTTGGTATAGTTGTCAGACATTGTGTATCGCAATTCTTCAAGATATAAACAAGAAACCATATCGTTCAGCCATACTTTGAAACAAGGTGTAGAGCTAGATTTCCATTCCCTCAATATCACCCTCTTCGCTACAACCAGACCAAACGCAAGAGCTTCTTGCAGTGCTTTCGGGAGAGTTAAGGCGTAGGTAGAGCAGTGCAGTATCACAAGGATACCATCTGGTTTCATTGGCTTGTTATAAATAACACTGTATAAATGAAAGATGTCATCCCAGAAACCACTGAGCTTGGAACAGTCCCAGAAAAGGTGTGCGAGGGTCCCGTCACTTGTTTTGCACTTGTCACAGGTAGGTGAGACAGTAGGGAAGATCTTATTGAGTTTGGTTTTGGAGTAATGTAAGCGGTGTATTATTTTATACTGGATAAGCTGCAGCCTAGCGTTAATAGAACATGATTTAATCCTCTCCAGTGCCATTTCCCACAGCCCATCTGAAATCTCCACACCTATCTCCCTGATCCAGGCATCTCTAATGTGAAGAGAGGATATATGCAAGGTGAAGAGTGAAACAAACTGAGAGATGAGACCTTTAGATGTAGGGCTAGAGGTCATTAAACTATAAAAATTGTGCTGGTCAGGCAGCCGATCAAGGGGAAGAGACTGCCTTACAAAATTTCTAATTTGTAGGTAACGAAAAAGATGCCCAGCAGGAATCCCGAACTTCACCTGTAGTTGTGCAAAAGAAGCAAAGGATTTATTTATATAAAAATCTCTCACTGCAGACAAACCCTTCACAGCCCAAGAAGCAAATGTGGGGTCCATCAGACCTGGTTTGAAAGTAGGGTTCTGCCTTAAGGGGGCGTAACAGGACAAGCCGGAGAGCCCCAGAGCACCCTTAATTTGCTTAAGAATTCTGAGTGAATTAGATAAAATGAAATCAATTTTAGACTGTTTGAGTAATTTGGTGAGCAGGTTTGATTCCGAGAACAGAGCTGCTGGTAAGGATGCGCCTGTCAGCGACACTGCCTTATCAGACTCTAGTAAAGGCCAGCTGGGGTCAAGGTTGCATTCCTGTCCAGCAGTTGTGGCATGATACCAAAAAACCCATGTTCTAGCGTTACAGGCCCAATAATAATGGCGCAGAACAGGGAGCCCAAGACCACCTTCAGTTGTGTGTTTCTGCAAATGAGCTTTGGTTATGCGCGGTGGCTTATAGGCCCATATGAAGGGCATAATAAGAGAGTCCACTGTCTTAAAAAAAGAGGATGTAAGGAAAATGGGCACATTCTGAAAAAGATAGATGAATTTGGGTAGCACAATCATTTTAATAATATTAATACGACCTATCAGTGATAGTGGGAGGAGTTTCCATTTATCAATCATACTTCTAAGTTTGACAGTAAATTCCATATAATTATGTTTGAAAAGAAGTTTGGGATTTCTGGTGATGTTAATCCCTAAGTATTTAAAATGGTCTGTTGCTAGCTTGAGTGGCAGATTCTTGAGAAAAATGGGGTCCAGGTCACCAGTCAAAGGCATGAAGAGACTTTTATCCCAGTTAATAGTGAACCCGGAAAATTGTCCAAATTGCTTTATCAAATCAAGAAGGGGAGGTAGGGATGTCTTTACATCTGACAGAGTCAAAATAATATCGTCCGCATATAAACCAATGGTGCATTCGGATCTGCCACATCCTATCCCACCTATTTGAGAGCTCGCTCTAATAGCTATTGCCAGTGGCTCAAGAGCTAAGGCAAAAAGCATGGGAGAGAGACAGCATCCCTGTCTCGTACCGCGCCCAAGCATGAACTGGGCAGACCTGTCAAAATTCGTCAGAACAGATGATTTGGGATAGGCATATAGCATTCTTAAAAATTTTAAAAATTTGTCACCGAAGCCAAATTTTTCCAGGGCAGCAAACATGTATCTCCATTCCACTTGATCGAACGCCTGCTGCGCATCCAGAGATATAACAGCAGAATGGAGTGGTTTAGTGGAGTACATAACATTCAACAGTCGGCGGGTGTTAGAGAAGGCGAATCTGTCAGGAATGAATCCTGTTTGATCCGGGTGTATTAAGGTGCCAATGTATTTATTCAAGCGGTTTGTTAGAACTTTGGCTATAATCTTTTGGTCAGAATTAAGTAGACTTAGGGGGCGATAAGATGCCACATCTGCATCATCTCTGTCCTTCTTTAGAAGCAGACAGACATGAGCATCATAGATGGTTTGAGGAAACACACTTTCCTCCAAAGAGCAATTTATCATACGAAGTAGCAGGGGGGCGACGGTGTCAATATGTGTTTTATAAAATTCGATACCAAATCCATCAGGACCACAGGCTTTGCCGTTAGGGAAGGAGCGGATGGCAGTTTTAATTTCATCTAGTGTGAAACACCCATCTAAAACCTGTCTAGCATCATCATCAAGGGACGGAATTTCAAGCGCATCAAGGAAATTCGCTATCTCTGTGTCAGAGGCTGTGGATCTTGAAGTATAAAGATGGCTGTAAAAATCGAAAAATCTTTTGTTTATGCTTTTGGGGTCAGTAATCAGCTGTCCACTAGCAGAGTAGATTTTATGTATTGCCCTGTCTGCTTGCACTCCTTTTATCTGTCTAGCAAGAAGTTTATGAGCTTTCTCACCCAGCTCAAAGTGTGTCTGTTTCAGCCTGCATATATAATGTCTCACCTGCCCACCAAGAATTTGATTGTACTCATATTTTATTTTCAAAATAGCATTGAGGGTGTCCTCAGATTTTGAATTTCTATAAGATTCTTCCAGGGCAGATAGTTCAGAGTCAATCTCAGAGAGACGCCTCAGTCTAGCTCTTTTACAGAAGGACTGATATGACATGACCTGCCCCCTCACAACTACCTTAAAAGTCTCCCACAATATTGAATCTGAGACCTCGCCTGTGTCATTGCATTGTAGGAAGTCTGCAATTTTATTGGATAGGTACTCACAAAACTTTTTATCTGAGAGTAGAGCGGGGCTAAATTTCCAGTTATAATGACATATGTTCAAATCGAAATTAATATTAATTGCGAGAGGAGCGTGGTCTGAGACTAGGATGCTATGATATGTGGAATTGTCAACTTTTGATATTAATCTGGCATCAACTAAAAAGTAATCTATTCTGGAAAAGCTACCATGGACTGGGGAGAAAAAAGAATATTGTCTGTCAGAGGGGTGTTGAAGTCTCCATATGTCCACTAAATCAAGTGACATCATTAAATTGTTTACAGTAGGTATAGATTTTAAAGGAGGAGCTGGTTTAGAAGAAGATCTATCAGCCTGAGGATCTAGATAGCAGTTAAAGTCACCGCCGATAATAATATTGCGAGAGCTATGGCTATCCACAAGGTCAAAAACTCTGCAAAAAAAATCAGGGCAATCAAAATTAGGTGCATATATATTTAAGAGGGCTAGTGGGACAGAGTTGATTGAACCCGTGACTAGAACAAATCTCCCAGCTGGGTCAGTGGACATCGACTCGAAAATAAATGGAATCGTTTTTCGAATGAGAATTGCAACACCCCTTGCCTTAGAGGAAAAAGAGGACTGATAGATGTACGATATCCATGGAGATCGTAGTCGCCCTTGTTCGGTTGGTCGAATATGGGTCTCTTGTAGAAAAATTATGTCTGCTGACAGAGATTTAAGGTGTGAGAGCACTTTCCCTCGCTTTAATGCTCCGCCAAGACCTCTACAGTTCCAAGATATGAAAGTAATAGGACCTCTTCCTGACCCTACTGAATAACTATCCTGCATCTACATAGAAACAAAAGTGCAGACTGACACAAAAGAACATAATGTTTGGCAGATTAACAAATAAACACACACACCCCAGAACACACCCCAAGCCGCGCTGACGAACTATGCGGCGTAACATAACTCCTGTAGGGAGACTGCCGGGTGACAGAAGACTAACCCACGCCGGTAGCTCCGTGAGAACCTCGATACATTAAGTTTAAACCCATTTTTTACCGCACAAATAATACCAAATAATACCAATAACCTTCACTTCACTGTGAACAATACCAGAAATGCAAGGAAATTAGACCGGACATATAAATCAGAAAGTCACAGTATGAATAAAAAAGGGTCCGGTTCATAGCTTAGCAGCATATTGTCCTTAAAACGAAAAGCCTTGCTGCAAATATTGTACCAGTTTAACAGCGTGCTATGAAGACACTTAACAGTATGATTGATCATTGAACTCAAGCTTTATCAGCTAGAGTTTCCGCAAACCTCTCTGCAGCTGCCGGTGTCTCGAAGACATTCACGGTGTTATTGTATACCACATTAAGTTTGGCGGGGAAGCGAAGGGTGCACTTAGCTCCAGCCTCGGTGAGCCTTCTCCTCACAGTGTTGAACGCCTGACGCTGAGCTGCCACCTCCGATGTGTAGTCAGGATAAATCGACACCCTCTCACCGTTGTACTTGAGCGGTGCATGCAGGCGACTGAGTCGGAAGATGTCCCGCACATCTTTGTCGTTATGAATCTTTGCGATGATGGGTCTTGGCCGCTCGTTTTCTTTGGGCTTGGGCTTCAAACTGCGATGTGCTCTGTCCACCTTTACTGGCTTGCTGAAGTTGCCCTGACCAAATAACTCGGTGATCAGTTTAGAGATGAATTCGGTTGGTTGGCCCTTCTCTTCTCCCTCTTTAACGCCAATGATGCGTATGTTAAGCCGGCGAGAGCGCCCCTCTAAGTCATTGAGCTTGGCGTTGAAGTTGCGGTTAGCCCCCTGCAGCTCCTTGCATGTAGCCTCCAGCGTCGTGATGCGTTCATCAGCAGCCGAGAGAGCCTCCTCCATATCACCCATACGGCTCTCAGCCTCACGATGTTTGCTCTGGAGAGTGGACAGACATGACTCTATTGAGTCAAGGCGCTCTTCCATTGATTTCTTGAGCCCATCCACCAGTTTGGAAACTTTCGCTAGCTCCGCACCTTGTTTAGTGATAGCAGCTAATATAGCTTCGTTGCTAGCAGCATTGGCGGCTGCGCCTCTCCCGCTCTGAGTTTCTTTTTCTTTGTTGGGCATCTTGGCTTAAAAGCGGGCTTAAAAGATTAAGGTATAATTTAAGCAGCCTGTAGTATCAGAAAATGTTTGTGTGCAGTAGATAATGACTGAAAATGAGGTAACAACACGGAGCCCTCGAAAGGCACGTCCTACTCCATCACTGCGCACTAGCGCCCCACTTGTAGTAGTTTGACAATGTCTACTGTCTGTCTCCATGCCACTTCTGACGACATGTTGACATTCTTGATCCTCTTTTCCCCAATCACTTTGCACATCTACAAAGTGAACCCTGACCTTGATTGAAGTTCAGTTTGTCATTTGACATGTCTCTCAGTCTAGCTATGTAAGGACAATAAACACCTAAACTGAGACAGAGACCATCTCAGAAGACATTAAATTTGTGTTGTTGGATTTCAAGACTATTTTAATTACTTACAAGGCACTTAATGGTAAGACTCATATATATGTCAGATCTTTTGTCCCTGTGTGACGCTGCTTGACCCTTGGGCAGGGCCTTCTATCTGTTCCAGACACCCTGTCAGAGGAAATACGGGAGTCTAAGTCAGTAGCTTCTTCCTGTGATTTTGGCTGTCTAGGGAGCAGTGTTCACTTGGCAGCAGAGAGACAATTAACAACTATTTTAAAATAAATTGTCACGGTGAGTAGCAGGTGGACCCAAAAAAGCAGACAGTCTCAACAAAAGGGCACTTTATTGGCCAACCAAGAACCAAAAACTCGAAATAAAAACACAGGCAACACTGGCAAAAAACAACAAAACCAAGAACCAAGAACTCAAAAAAAAACCAACTCAGGCAACACGGACAAAATAACACCACAGGACAAAACACTGAACTAACACAGAGACCCAGACAAAAAGTGAACAGAAAACCAAAACCTATATAGACATGGGGTAATAACTAACAGGACACAGGTGAGGGAAACAAGACAAGTGAAACACATGAGGCAATCAACTAAGGCAGGGGAAACACAGGAAATAAAACTAACAAAATACACAAAGGGAGAACAACTTCAAAATAAAACATAATAATTTTGCACTACATGCCCTAAGATGCCATGACTGTAGAAATGCGCTAACTAAGCAGTGGGCTTCCTAGCTAGCTCTCAGTGAACAACTTTCTTATTCTTCAAAACTATTAA
This sequence comes from Scomber japonicus, assembly GCF_027409825.1. NCBI lineage: Eukaryota > Metazoa > Chordata > Actinopteri > Scombriformes > Scombridae > Scomber > Scomber japonicus. Next base: position 29,021,663 of record NC_070584.1, on the reverse strand, counting down.
CTGTTGACTCATAAACAAAAAGACTCGCATTTACCTTTGCAATTCTTCTTTGGTTCAATTTATTCTACGCTGTACATCATTTTCCCGCTCACTTTCACTGCATACTTGTTGTTAGTCTATCTGTTCTTGGCTGAGTGACTGCAAAGCCCCCTTGGGTGCAATTGTGTGCTTGTACCATGTCCTTAGTGCACTATTTCATCAATACTTGGGGGATATTATTTCATATTCCATATTAATGGGCTCAGAGTTGACTGGATGCAGGAAAGTGCAGGAAAGACACTGCCTTGAAACATAATAATAAACAAAATTGCACTTTGCTACTCCTAGCCAACTGTCTCCCTATCTGATATTGCCTATACCTTTCTATACTGCTGTATAATAATTAGGTCTACAGTACAATGGCTTTTTCTTAACTTCCTGTTCTGTTGGCAGTGCTTGCCACAATCTCTTTAAATCAACAGGGGACTGATTACAGTTCCAGTACATGCTCCTTATTCAGAGTTCTCTGACATACACATCATCAGAAGTACCCCAGCTTCCCAAAGGGGTGCATTAAAATTAGAAAACAGACAGGAAGATGGACTAGTAGGGCCCAGAAATAACCTACAACAACATGGATTCACATCTGGTATAGAAGAAGCTAGCCACATTTCCTCTGGAGGGAAGAAAAGAGAGCGGATTAGAGTTTGAGTGATGTTGGAGCTGTAAGATAAATCAAATCTGACCGGAGGAGTCGCTTGAATAAGGTTACAAATGACCCACCATGACAGACAGGGCAGTATTTAAATCTCCTTTAGTTAATATATCCAGGACCTAAGCACAACCCCTGGAAATCCGTTATTATTGTCACTGCACCAGACCTGCCTGGCGACAAAAGGATCTAAAGAGTTAAAAGCCCAGAGAAAACGTTTATAAACCTGCGCTGAAGTCATACAAGGGAAATAATGAACAGATGTAATAGCGTAATTGTGCACAAGGGTCCCTAAGACAGAGTTGTCTCAGGTCATTTAGCAGACAAGCGCTGGCCTGTATAAGCTTTGCCTGTGTCCATGTGAGGAGATGCCAGTGGCCCAGTATGTCCTGACATGATTAAAGAAAAGACCTCACAGAGAAACATCTGTTTGGCCGGAAGACATGTTGTCACCCAGATGAGGTCGAAGGAAGGATTCTCAAGAGATTAGCATCTGGGTTTTTAATTTGGAAAATCTCCTCCTCCTCACTCATTCCCTCAGTTTAGCTCATCCTCTCTTATAAAATCGACTCTCTCTTCCTCTCCCTTCTAATATATCAGTCTATTTTTAATATTTCCCTCTTGTTAAGTCATTATTTTTTGTTAAAGCAGCATTTATTAGAGTGTGTTTAACCAATTTTGAGTGTTACAGTTGATGATAAAAACATAAATGATGATGATGACAACAACAGCAACACAGATGGCAGCGATAATCACTATGTTTGCAGTACTATTAAAGGGTTATTTAGAGACAAGAACAGGCAAAATGTAATTTGTGTTTTACTCAAAAGGGAAAACCTAATGAGAAAATGGGGCTTATTACTGGGGGAATGAGATGTGGTAATTACGTTAAAACAGATAACAACTCTTTATGCATCAAGCTCATACTGCACTACAATATAATGGTAATATTCCTTGGAGATTAATGCAAGGGAACATTTAAAGTGCTAAATGATTGATGGGATCATTAACTCAGCTTTCACACAATACATTTTCTTTTTATTTAGAGTTTTTCCAAGATTCTCAAAGACGTTTAAATGGTTGCACGAATGTGGATAGTCTAACTTTAACATAATAAAAAGAGGAAATCAATGCAAAGAGCTTCAGAAAGGGGGTCCGCAGGTCCTAAGTACATTAATTAATAATGTACTTATATTATGTACAATTTTGAGGGACTTGAGTATTTCCATTTCATGCTACATTATACTATCCTTCCACTTCATTTCAGAGGGAAATATTGTCTTTTCTACTCCACTAGATTTATTTGACAGCTTAAGTCAGTAGTTATTTTTAATATTATGATTTGACAGAGTGGATAATATGCAAAGCTTTTAAAATATGACACATTGTTAAAGATGAAGCTACTGGTTTTCTAACTTTTTGACTTTTGACGAAAAGCAGTGGTGAAGTGGGGGTCAAAAGATTAGAGAAAAAGAAAAGAAATTAAAAACACATTTGCATATCAGAACTTTATTTTGTTGTTCTTTATACTCCCATTAATCACCTCACAACCTCTCAGATTTATCTGGTGACATATTGGAAGGACCCAACTCTTAGGTAGCTAACCACTGGACTAAACTAGCTAACTGTGTATAGAGTAATCAAACTAACTCTACCTCTATCTGGTTGCTTACACACTGATGCTTCAGTATTACTAACGTTATACAACATTATTTATGTCAGAGGGACAAAATTATTTGTAACTTTAATACTTTATTACACTTTGTATGCATTTTACTGATAGGATTTTTCATGCTGGACTTTTATTTGCAAATGAAATATTTTTACAATACTTTTTCTAAAGTAAAAGAGCTGGGTACTTCTTTCACAACCGCCTCAGGGTAAAAGCAAACGATAGAAAAAGTGATTTTGATGTCACTAAACGGTTATTTAAAGCTTTTATTGAAAGACGTTTGGTTGTGTTTGGAATGAAATTACTGTAAACTCTGACAAAGCCTAAATGCATTAGTATCCATCCATGCTTCAATGAAAAGCTTTTTAACAGTTTATTTGCATCAGACAACCTCCTATTTTTGTGTCTCCATTGCTGTAATATCACCTGTATTTGACATTCATTGATCTAACAGCACTCACCCGACACAGTGGCGAGGCCCGTCATGCCCAGCAGCATTTGCCTGTCAGATTCCATAATTGCAAATTGATAACTTGACAGACGGTGTAATTACTTGTTAACAAGGGTAGGGGAGGAGGCTATCTGGCTATCTAACAAACACACTCGTCCTTATCCTGCGAGATGAGCGTCACGAAATGACCTCTGTTCTGATCAGTTGCTGTGGTAACGCAGGTAATTTGTGTGATCCCCGGCTGATTTTTCTCTTTTCTCTCTTTGCTTAGGTGTAGGCTATCTGTAGTTTTCAATCAGTGACATATGCCGTGAGATTGCCTGTTGATGAAGTCTGTGTGTTTGCGGTGGTGTCACTCACTTCATCTGTTATTTATTATGGCTGTTGCTAGAATCATAGGATGATTAAACAGGACCTGTTTGAAAGACAACCCCACATCCCCATTTCTATATCTGTTCATGGAAAAATAAATTTGAAGACACGCTTTTTAAGATGAAAAAGAAGGTTTCCTCAGGATATCAAACTTGCCTTTCCTGCTTATATAAAAAAAAAGTAATTTTGTTTATCAGTCACACACGAACCCTCATATCAGGCTCTGTAAAGCTGCAATAATGATTTTCTTTAACCGTTAGTATTCGTGTCCCTGGTCTGTTTCTTCAGTAATAATCAGTAATCTTTAGAAATGTTTTCCTCCATGGGAGTAACTTAGCTAACTAAACTTTTGGAGGGCTGACAAGACTCATTATATTTTATAACAACAAAGAAAAAAAAACTAGCCATTCAAAAAATGATATCTGCAGTATCTACTTAGTCCTCAATATAACCCCTGATTTTTCCACACAAAACAGCGTGTATTGTATTCTGACTAATAGGGTAAAAATGTGACTATAGGCTAAATCTTTAAACCTTAACCACTTAACGCACGCTGTTCCGTCTACTGGACGGGACGGATGTTAGGAGGTAGCCACAAGTTTTTCTGAATGTTTTAAACACCAACCCTTAAACATATATATTCATGCCGTACATCGTTGGAAAGCTTAGATTGTCCTGATTCATTCAAGACCACTCACGACTTATATGGTTGCTCACAGCCGTAATAGTATTAGCGATTAGCTAGGCTAGCCACTCAGCTAAGTGAGAAAAGCTATAATCCCTACATACCTTCAAAGTCTTCCCTTTATCCAAAACGATCATCTTATGACACAGGACTTTCTGTACAGCTCGCCAAGTATCCATTCTCGTGAAATAAGAAATCTGTTTCCATAAAACCGGAATACTTTCCTCAATATGTCAACATGTATTTAGTCCAACACTAACGTAATAACACAAATAACAAAACATATACGGTCCGTTTACGTCATTTCCTGACCTGCACGTCCATCTCAGAGTACACGTGACTAGATGTTTACGACCGTGAGCCTCTTCTGCTTCTGACGACACCACACACAAGCCAATCGGTGTTTAGGATTAGGCATGTCTCCAAAGCCAATGAGGACATGTGACCGACAACAATGACGACATGGCTTTGATTGACTGCTGTTCTAGCCTAGGGAAATATTCCGTGAAGTTGATAACCTTTTAGCCAATAGTCAGAGGTTTCCAACGGTGTATGACACTAAGCTATTAGGTTTGGCTGTCCATAAACAAACTCCAAGCGTAACCGGCGTGCGCCCTGTGCGTAAAAGAGTTGAACCATATATCATTACGCACTCTGCATTTTGGTACACGGTTGGTTCTTCTTCGACTTGACATATGACTTATAGCAAAATAAACAGATAGATAGATAGATAGATAGATATGGCCAAACAAAAAAATATGGTTATATGTAATAATAATAATAATAATAATAATATGACGTCAGCTTTCATTAGAGACCAAGATTTTGATTGTAGGCAAAGGGGATGTGAAGTTATAGGTGTTTGATTGTGGTTATACAGCTTTGGTAACCAAGTGTCCATTTGGAGTCTCCAAAAAGGACCTGAGGAAAACGCATGGACATGCCTGTTGAAAAATAATTCAGAAAAATTCATCTTTTGGTCTTTTGACTCCAAATTTGGACTGCATGAAGCCAAGACCTGTGGCTGTGGCCTCATTGTGTCTATATCCTGCTGAGAGGTCCCTGAATGTCTGTACACATGTCATTGTAAAGGCAAACCTATGGGCGAGTAAACAACCCCATCATTGTAACCTCTGCCACTCTTTGTCAGTAAGTCACAGTCACACAGACACTTTTACAAGATTTCTGAGAGTGTTTCCTTTCCAATGATACCAGACACATCTCTGAGTCTCAAACTATGTGGGATCTGTGCTGCTCACAACTTGGGCATGTCGTTTAGGCTAACAGCATAAAAAACAGGGGCGTGTGTTAAGTGGTTAAACGTGTAGTAAGCGATAATAATCCAATACATTTTTTTGTCAAAATCACCGAATCTGTCCTCACTATCAGCTAGCAGTCCCTTCTAAGTGCGCACTGAAAAAAGTCCGGCTTCAATACACAGCCTGGCTCTGAGATTCAGCAGATAAACATTTGTCTGGGAGCGAGCCGCGAGCCAACAAGACAATGCTCCAGCCAATCAGAGACAGGAAGCGTTCATGCGCGTTCACGGTCAGACAGAGGGGGGAGGGGGAGGTTACGTGGTGTTACGTAGTGACGCAGTGACGCAGTCGGAGTGAGAAACGTCAGGTACAAACAGTGGAGAAGGAGAGGTGACCAAGAAATATCCAGAGAGGAGAAAGTTAGAAGAACATTTAATATAAAAGAAGGACTTTGACCAGACAAGGACCCGCGGACACATCATTGTGGTTTTCTAAGGCAGAGGGACCAACGGAGACCCGGTGGAAGGATAGACGGGGACCTGAGGGAGGGACCGGTGGAGAGGCAGACGGAGAGTGAAGGTGGACGCTGATCTACCGGACAGGTGAGTAACATCAGCGCTGTTTTACATAAACTGTAACGTTAGCAGCTGACATTCAGCTCACTGTCTGGTTAGTCAGGGTGTTGTTGTTGTGATGTTAGCTGTAAAGTAGCAGAGTTGTTGCTACAGCTGTTTGACGCTCTGCACGTTTGCTTCGCAGCTAACGTGCTATCGTTAGCGGCGTGCTAACGTTAGCAGCGTGTAGTTGATCGTTGTGTATCTGGTGCTGTGTATCTGGTGTTTGTTCACTGCTTTCAAAGTGTTTGCAGTCATGAAGGCATAAAATATTTACAGGTTTGCTATCACAATAATCTCACATGAGATTGAGGTACGGTCTGGTGTGTCCACCTGTACTGTCAGAGAAGTAAATGTGTCAGATACAGGGCCCTGGCTTTTTAGCTGCTTAACAAGCCATTATGTTCACCTGTTAGTAGCTAACATAGAGAGTAGAGTAGAGTAGAGTTACAGCCAAAGGACCAGCATGTAGAATTTAGTGGCATCTAGTGTTGAACCAACTGAATTAACTTCCCCTTCCCATATGGTATTGTTAGGGTTAGGTTTTTTTTTATAATTAATTTTACATGTATAAATATGAGACGTACAATGGATTTATTGGATTTCTTGAACCAAATCAATTCTACCAGTTGATGCATAAGTCTGAGTTTTAACCCTCTGAGGAACGACACCCTCACCCTTCCCTTCCAAGTGTGTAGGAGAACCTACGGTGGCTGTGAGAAATGAGAAAGGCCCTTTGAAGACTAGAGTTTAGTTTGTCTGTTCTGGGACTCTGTAGAAACATGGTGGCGCAACATGGCAGCTTCTGTGAGGGTGACTGTCTATGTAGATATAAAGGGTTCGTTCTAAGGTAACAAAACACTATGGTTCTTATTTTTATGGGATTACACACTAATTAAAACATGCTTATGAATACTATACGCCATTTCTGTCAAACCCGCTAAGCTAGAAGGAACTACATTTTACACACTGCACTTTGAAAACAGAAACAGTGAGCTGGAATATGGTGAAAAACTGAGGGAAGCTGCAGAATTGAGTGATTTTTCTCTGTTGGTTTGTCGCTATGAGCAACCCCATTTCATATTACACATTGTCACTTTGAAAGTTGTCATGTAACAATATCAGTTAGTGCAACTGTATTGTCCTATTGCACAAATGTTTTGCTACAAGCAGCAACATGGACAATTATTTTGATATAGAAATGCCAGATTATTTTCTCTAAAGTCAAACCATCACATTTATTTTTTTTAAAGCAGATTTGGGCTGGTGTGCCAGGTTGAGTTTCTAGCTTTAGGCACGGCAAATATTCAGGATTAGGATCAGCACTCATGTGCCCGTTAAGAATGATTGCGTTCAGGAAAGGCGCTTTGGTTTATTGAACACAGGGATTTATCTGATCCTCTCAGGAAGCTCAGATCGTTTAATGCTGCCTGGCTTTCTCCCAAATGAATTCCTGTGATTAGACATGGTGAAGCCCTGCCTATCAACTCCAATAAAAGAGTAAGAAAAAGAGTGAGGTTTATATAAGTTGAAATTGTTATTGTGTCATATTTTACTATTGACAGTGAACAGGATGAGCAGCAATACAACATAGCCGTGTGGAAGGTGATTTTTCTCATCTCAGCAGATATATACCGAATCATGAAGTGAGGAGATCCTTTTTTTTTTTTTTTTTTTTTTTTAGATGGTCTTTTTTCTGTAAACTGTTTTCCCCTGACATCCAGGCTTGTTGATCTTGATAACATCTGCCTCCTTAAACCCATATTGTTAGTAGACAGAACAGCCTTTTAATAAAAATAAATAAAATCCTCCCGATGCAGCTTGAAACAGCTTTACCCGTTTTAATCCAGTTTTCAGCCTCCATTAGTCGTATCTCTCATCTTCTGAAACGGTCATGCAGCTCACAAAGATGGAAGAGCATTCTTATCTCTTAATGAGTACAGCTTTTCTGTTTATATATTTTTTTTCCTTTTTACTAAATCCAAATTTAAAGACCCTGGAAACATATTTTCTTAATCAGCTTCATATTATGAGTAATACATTAAAAAAAACAAAAACTGTGATGTCACAAATTTCTGCACACCAATCAGAATTAAGGGATCTTATGACAGTTATGTTTCGAGGAAGATGCCACTGTCAATCATTGATTTGACCGTTAAACCTTAACATTAACAAAAAATAAATAATTACTCAAGCATGTTTTTTTTCCCTGAATTTTGAGTTTAAGTGTTGCTTATTTAGTCAGGAATATTTAATGTTATGGAGAAGTATCTAAGATTTGACGACACGTTGTCAGGGATTCTGCTTTTTAATCATGTTGGCACTGTGGGAAGATGTTCCTCCAGTTATAAGGTTGCTGCCAAATCTGCTATTAAAGTGAGAAGTATGAAATTTCCTTTAAGCTTTGAAGTTGCATCCAGCAACATTTAAGTCTGCAAGTTTAATAAGTTGTTTCTGGTTTTAAATTCAGATTTTTTTAATTATTTTTTTTATTCCCACACACCTGCTGCTTTTAAAACAATCTTTGAAATCCCTGCATGAACCAGGCTAAAGTCAGAAAATGTGGAAGATCAATTACAGCATGCTGATTATGGTGTGTTTACACAGAGCACTTTCATAGTTGTATTCAGTCATAGCTTAGCATTGGCGGTGCAGGGGATAATGTTTGGATTAGTGTGAGATTCAAAGCTGCTGCTGCAGATCAATGTGGCAATGTCACCCCATGAAGAAAAAAAAAAAAGCTTTCCATTAATTATCACCATGTAGTCATAATACCAAATGGTGACAGAGGAAGAATTTAAAAGCTAAATTAGCTTGACATTTTCAACATGATCAGGTTTTGTCTTGTCTTGTCTTGTGATGATGATGATGATGATTGAAAAAGCTGTTTTCTTATAGGTGCTTATTTTCATGTAATATCTCATGCAGAATGAGATTATTCTCCACTACATTTATAATGGTGATATACGACATCAAGCAGAGCCCCGATGAATCAACCATTAAAGGTTTTATTTGAAAATCAGCATGGAGACTCACAAACTGCATTCCAAGGCAGACTGAGTTTTACAAAATGTTCATGCTCAAATGTAAGGTCAACTAGCATAGTGACTAGTAATTTCCAGCACAGGTGTGACCCTGAAGATCATTTTAATCACAATATGTTCCAAAAGACTTTCTCTTACAAATTATGAAAAAAAATAGACCTCAGAAATGTCCTCAAAAATGTTCTCTAGGACCAATCTCAGTGCTGATTTGAAGATAAATATATTGATGTGGGAAAATTGACTCAAAGGGAATTCAAAGCGATATCTTGTGTTTTTATCTCTTCCTAATACGACGCATTGTCTCCACAGTTATTATGAGGCAGATTTAAAAGGTGAATGTTTTGTGTGCGAGGCATCCATGATACGCCTGAGAGCAATCTCATTGTCTTGCTTGGCTAGCGTGAATGTTGAGCTAACACCAGGGCTGTAATCTATCACCACAGAGATTGCACTTGTTCCAGCATTGTTTTACAAGCTGCTGAGGACTAGGGCAGATAAGCTTTATCCTGCCCTCACTTTCTGTGTGAGCCTTTGAAATCCATCTGTCAATAAGATAGAAACAGTGTGGAATGGAATAGCACAGCTTGGTTCAGCAGCCAGTGTTGCTTATAGGTTTAGGTGGAAAGCACATTTTAAAGCAGACAGATGTCACTTTCTGTTGTTCTGGAGATTTATTTGAACTGCAAATGTTATATTCTTAAAGTATATCAACCAGAATGATTAAGCATTTTAATATAGACTATTATTCAAAATGATTCTCAAAAAAAAATGACAACTTAATTTTTATAATGTGAGGATTATTTTGTTATGAAACTACAACCTTATTCTTTTTTTTTTTTTTTTTGGTAATAGAAGCATTTTTGAGGGATTTTCCTTTTTAAGCTTTGATTCAATCCTCATCAGTCTCTATGCACCAAGGCATTAAAGTTGTAACACTTGTACAAAATGTCTTACCGGTGAACACAGCCTATAGCAAAACTTTATCTGGGGAAAAATAGCTAAAGTGGGGCATCTCAGTTAAAGGAACAGTTGCTTTTTCTTTATACCAAATCCTATTAAAGGGATTATTATACAGCAGGTAATGATGAATGATTATGGAGACTAATGCTCAGCCAGAAAACAAAGACTAAAGACTGCTTAAAGTTCACTCTGCTGAGGTACTGATACTGACTCTGAACTAGCTTCAGAGGCTCTGTTGCTGAGGCTCATCGATAACATTTCTTTGAAGAGGGTCAAAAGATAAACCAAGCCCGTCCAGTCTCACGAGCAATTATGTTTATACTTGATGATACAGAAATTAGAGTTTGAGTCCAGTGTCTAAAAAGCTATTTTAGAGGGTTGTATCCACCTTATGTCATTGAAAACATGGAAGTGTTGAGTTTTGCTGGTAGTGTCAACACAGGGAGAGGACTTGATTCAAAGCCAAAGCTTAATTTGCAAATACTACTGAAGTACTACTATCACTAATAGCAAGACACAAACAGACTGTTCTTACTCAACAAACAGCAGCATTAGTTGTTTGTTGAAATGCATAAAGCATGTGTTTACCTTACCAAACAAGAACCTCTTGTGGCTGTGCAAATTTTGACTGTTGTGTGTCAGATGCAAAGGCGGGGGTAATGGGACATTTGTTATAGCACTGCAAAGTCTCTGAGGGATGGATGGTTTTCTGGACAAGTCATTTTGACACAAGATACCACTGTTCATTTTCTCTTTCTTTTTATAAATCAACTGTTTTTTTGTTTTTTTAACTATTCGCCAATTGAGCTTTTTGTACTTAAACCTAGCTATACCTTCACTGTACCACTGGCAGAAAACAATCATATGAATCTTTTTTTTTTATTATTGTTTTTTAATCATCACTATGTCATCTTGCCAACAGAGGCACCAGAAGAGAGTAATATGAGTCATTTTCAACAGTGGACTTGTGGGACACATATTTCTTTTTTTCAAATCAGCCTTCTCTGAGTAATTCAATAACTTTAGAAGTTGACATTTCTCTCCTCCACTTGTTGACTGATATTGTATGCCAGACACTGCTAGTACAATGTGTGAATACAGATTGGTATGAGGATAACGTGAACATGGGAAAAAAAAAAAAGAATTCGGTTTGCATATTATGATTTCACAGTTTAATTACTGTACCTACTGATATATATTTTTTTCGGTTCCACTTATTTTAAACATGCGAAATGGCCAGGAAGTGAGATCTGACTTGTCAGCGAGGATGTGACCTTTGGCCTTTTCATTCTGCTGCCTCAGTGTGAAGCTGAGTTATTGATGAGCCCGTCAGCTTGATGCTGTCAAATGGCAATCTATCCTTCTTCCTAGCTCCCTCTCATCTCACTATCTCTCACTGTGGCCCACCTCCCTAATCCTGGATTTTAATTTGCACAGGAAGCAGCAAACTGACCAGATGAGAGGCATCAACTAAAAGGGTCCCTCTCTCTCCCTCTCTCACAGTCGGTGTTGGCAGTGACACTTTATTGGCAGCTCTTGTCTGCCATTTGAGAGCTCCAAACAGCGAACAAGAGGATGAAGGGAGCGGAGGTTCACATTGAGAGCCCGAGCAGGAGGCTGAGGGTCAGATGACACAGTGGTAATAACAACAGATGAATAGAGGAGTGGGAAAAAAACAACCATAGAGCAGAGTGGAAGGCTGTGTTTAAGCCTGAGGGAGAGAGGAGGAAAAAGGTAGATGCTCTAAAGGCATCTTACTCTAAAGAGGAGGTCACATTGGGTCCCAAAGCCCAGTATGACATTTTTTAAAGAGAACAGTTAGTGGTTGTCAACATTTTGCTTTTAGCTCTCTTGCTCTGAGGCTGGCTGGAGATTATTTTTACTTTACTTTTACTCTAAACAGCATGTCTGGTCCACTGGAGGCTATTACTGCTGTATTATGAATGTTCCTTAGAGCCAATACATGATCTTTCCATTGTAGGACTGGCTGCCCTGTGCAAAGTCTGTGTGAGCTCATGTGCATGCATACTGCACTGTGTATGCACTGATGGGTTTGGTCATGTGTATTTGTATGAATGGCCAATTATTCTTTCCTCTGTGGCTAGCTTGCTTTTCAAGAATTATTGTTATACATTATTTTTAATTAAAACCTCTAATTGTATTTATATATTTCAATCATAATTCAATTTCAAGCACTGAAAGGTGCTATAAAGACCTATACTGTAAAGCTGCAGTCAGGCGATAATTCTTAGTGGGTTCATACAGACACCACTTTCACATACAATAAGTCATGTAATCAATAGTTAATCCAGAAATACTGAGTGTTGTCACATTAAGCCTGGCTCAAATCATCATCTCAAGCAAGTGGCAACTAACATGGCTTGAGGCTGTAGCCAATACAAAAGTATCTTAACCCTTACCTACTGTACTGTTCAGGGTCAAATTTGACCAATTTTTACATTTGTGAGCCGTAAAACCACCTAATACACATTTATCTTTATTTTTGCAAAGCTAATGCAGTTTTGTATATGCAAATATCCAAAAAATTTAATAAATCACCATTCAAACATTTTGTCATACTCTTCATATTCTATAAAATGTTCTCCTGGACTATAACATAGTAATTGTTAATGTCTTTTTTCCATAGATAAACACTCTGTTTGCTCTCTGATATGAACAGTATGTGAGGGTTAAAGTGCAATGCCACCAGCAGTGAGATCCATGGCTCCAATTGACTCCCATTCCAAAAAAAAAGAAAGTGTGCTGGTGGTCATTTTGGGAAGGATTGCTCCCTTTTATAAGATTTGAAGATTTATAGTAGGTTTTGATGACTGCATGTGGGCGCTGATTCACAGCTTTGATTGACAGTCGGCTCACCTGCTGCTCTTTGCAGCTCCAGGACTCACACTGAGTACCTTTTAATGTTACTTGATGAGAGCGTGAAAAGGCAAACACCCAGTACACTTTATTTGAAAGGACCTGACTCCAAATAGAAAAGATAGCACCGACCATAAGCTGCAACTCTGCCCTTCAAACCAGCTCCAATGCAGACGTCACCTCAGCCTCTATCTTTATATATAGTCTATGGTCTCAACATTCAGATTCTAAATATAAAGATGAAACGTTTCACCATAAACCAGCTCTGATATAACAGTAATGCATCTCTGTTGGAACTAATGCTAATTCATGTACCACAACTTTTTTATTATTTCCTCACTTGTTTGATATATATTGTATTTGTAGCCTTTTTTCATCCTGCAGGATCTTCACTGAACCACTAATACAATGCCCTCACCCTTCCATTGCTTCTTATAGTACTGTGTATGGCGACCTACCAACCACATACTTTTATTGCCTGACTTTGCTTTAGTTTGCCGGCTTTATTGAAGTGTTCCCAGGTCCACACATCCATCTCTTGCTGCTTTGCTTGTCTGCAAAGATCTTCATTGCTGCATCTCGCACAAGTGTCAGTGCGGCGTGATAAGCTCCTGTTGGCTGCTGATGTTGTTATTGCTTGCAGAGGCAGAACGACGGAAATGTCAGCTGATGCTGGCCTCTGCCTGCTGGAAAGGCTATATTTATGAGCGTATGTAAATCCAAGTGCATTGTTTCTGCCGCTTGTGAAATACAATGCAATATTGAACAGTGATGGAGGAAAGAATGAAAAGTGACCCGCGGCTATAGCCAGTTGTTTGTGCCGGAATATTTTATGTCATTTTGAGAAAGGAGTCTAACACTATTTTGTGCTGTACAGATGCAGTGACATATCATGAACACAAATGGGACACCGCTTTATGTCTTCAAAAATTGAGATTTCTGTGTTCCTTTGTTCTTGTTTTTCTTCTGTTTTTGTTTTCTTTTTAGGCATGCTGCAACAAACTGAAGTCTAAATATTCAGTCTAATTAAAACTTTAAAACTTCAGCTGCATACAAATGATTCCTCAACATATATTCTGTATGCTGCTGCAAAAAAAGAGGCAGAATGAAGGATGCAGTTTGATTAGGCATTGATTGCAGACCATAAATATGACTTACTGTGGGAAAGTCCTATGTTGCATGTTTAATCTGCATGTTTGTGCTCCTGATCCCGACGCTCATCAATCCACTGACCTTGTCTCAGCAGATCCTGTGCTGATTCAGAAGTGCTACGACTGTCCAATACAATTTATAGACATTCAGAGGAATGATATACTGTGTTCTGTGGCCTCCCAGCACAAATCCAATCAGGGAACAATACAGCTGAACATAACACATTAAGAGGCAGGAGTGCTTGTGAGTTGTTCTACTTAAAATTACAGTATGAGCCACCGGGATCTCAATCACTGCACCACTCTTGCCTCGGCAGGAGATTTAACTCACTGCTGACTTAGAACGGATTTCATCTGAATCAATAACGCTGTAATTATGCCTTCCATAGATTCCTTGCACCTCTATTCATCAGAGGAACCTGACATGTGTTCCCTTAAATCTGTCAGGGGTCTTGATTTGCAGCAAAACATCTGCTGGCAGAGGGAAGAACCTGGTCTCAGACTGTTTTGATGCTAGTTAATCTGTAGGCCTTCATTATGATGAGTCACTTAGTGGTTTGTTTAATCAAACCGGAAATTATGGTTTGGCTCCACTCCAAGCACAAGCCTTGTGTGCACATTGTGGATTCTGTTTTCATAAAGGAAAAATATTTGTGGAAACAGCAGCACTTCTGTGAAGTGCTCCTTTTTCAGTCTAATTGCTTTCCTTTAGGGTTTGCTTGTGTGCCTTTTTAAAACTGCTTATATACTTAAAGTCCAGTCATTTCTTGTTGCATTTTGTTGAAGTAGAAACATGTTTAAATTGCAGATATCAAATGACCTGCAAGTCTTATGGCACTTGTGTGAGATAGAACATAAAACTGAGCATTGGCATTTATTGTGAATCAATGTAATGCAAATCATATGTATTAAGGAGATAGAGTGTAACTGTAGAATGAGTTCATGTCAATACTCTATTTATTGATGAACCAACAGAAAAGTCTATGCAAAAATATCTATTGCTCATGAATTACAAGGTGGAAATAAATATACAGTGAAGGAGACATTGAGTAAAATACAAGTGATGAAAATTAACATAGATACATACATAATGTATATGTAGTTATATACACACTTGACCAACATTATTTAAACCATACTATTGTGCCAAGGTGGAGAGTAACAGCAAGTAAAACTAAGTACATTTACTCAAATACTTACTTAAAGTGCATTATTTTCTGCTCCAGTATATTTCAGAAGGAATTACTGCACCTTTAATTCCAGCTATTGTTATTTTACAGGAACTTATGTCTTCATTCAAAGCCAAAGTAGCAGGAATTAGCTCCAGCTTGATCAGCTGCAATATTGAAATTCTGCTTACATGTTAATGTATTAATAACAACCTGATAATACGATTTATGATAATCATAGTGACATTGACAAGGAGCCATTTAGCAAAAGGAGTAGTTTTTACTTTTGATACTTTGAGTAGATTCTTCAGGTAATTCATCAATGCTTTTACATAAGTACCCTTTTAATGCAACTTTTACTTAAACTGACAGTAACTGATTTGTGTGGCAATTTGGGCACTGATGAAGCACATTATGACACATCGCCTTTAAGTAGATACTTAAAAACCATAGCTTATTTACACATCCAGCAGTTACAGAGCGTTTGGAGAATTTGGAGTGATTTTTCTGGCTACCTGATGAATGAGAGTCCAATATTCACTTTCTTTTGATCTCCACCAACTCTTGAGGGAAATATCTGGCTCTTAAGCTCCTAAATGCTCCACTATACCCCGTGTCTGTTTGCTGTCTGTTTGTTTGTTTGTCTAGTGTTGGGCAGGTAGTGTACAGTGTGCTATAAGAGCTTTTTCTCTGTAAACAGCTGCTTGTTGTGTCTGGAAATCATACAATGAGAGCGATGTGAGTTAACTAAAACAATGAAGCAGCCAGACAGCTAAACAATGAGCTGAAACTCCCTATAAACATCTGTAAAGCTGAAGGGAGTTGCAAAGTCGCTGATAATTCTCTGTAGGTTTAACTCAACAAGAAACACCCAACAAAAATAGGCAAGTAAAGGATCTAATAACTTTTTTTTAAATCACTTTTTATCATTTCATACAAAGGTTTAAGAAAAATCAGAAAAATACACTGGACTATTTTTTAGCTGACTTTTTTTTTTCTTCTTTTCTATCCTGCTGATCATCTTTTGACCCCTCAGATTTATCTTTTGACCCTTTTGATGGATCCTGACGGTCACAGAGCACTCTGACCTCTCTCTCAGTGCCCATGTTATGTTAAATAACTGATGTATCCTCTCAGTCTCTGGGTACTTCAGACTTGCCGTGTCCTTCTCCTGTCTGTATCCACTTGTCTTTATGGTTACGGCTGTCTGCCTTTTTACTCTTCCCTGCTGTCTGTGTTTGGGGACTGTGTGTCTCCCCTGCTTGTACAGAGACAGCAACAGTAACTGTCTCAGTCAGTTAGGGCTGTGTTCCTCCTCGTGTGCCTCTCTCTCTCTCTCTCTCTCTCTCTCTCTCTCTCTCCCTTGATGATGACTGCATTAGCAAAGCAATTAGAGGCTCAAAATGCACACCGCTGCATTTCAGCACATCAGCTATCAGGTACAGAAATGACAGAAAATCCAGTGTGAAGGAAACAATATAAATTTAAATGTCCTAACATCTTTTTTTTCCTGGATAAAATAAAGCAGCTGGCTGATGTGCATTAATAGTGGCTCTGTGTCATTTCTCCACTCCGCCAGTGAGAAATATGTATTGTCACAAAGCCACACGTTTTTCTTCACGCGCTCTCTTTTTTTTGGCCGAGCTAAGGCCATCTCACACATTTGTCATGACTACAAAGGAGGAGACGGAATTCGTAAAATTATGGTTTTGAAGAAAATGACAGCCATTAAATTTGGCCTTGGGTTGCATATGAGAAGGAAGCGATGCACATTATATTTCTGCTTGATTGCTTCCATTTCAATATCTCATTTTTTAAATGCTTGTTTGATTAAAGAAGAAAAATAAAGTGTTTGCTCACACGTTGCTAATTATGTTTCCTCTTGCTCGTTTTTAATGTAGAATAACTCATGATTTGAAAAGCCTGTCATGGAGCAGACAACAGCTTGTATTTTGTGGGGCAAATAATTAAGAGGCCGCATCTCCTGTCTCACACCTTTTTACTCCTTGGCATTCAAGAAAAACAATTTGCCTTCTTTCATTTACTCTTATCTCCTTTTTCCTCTTCCCTTTTTCCTCACTGCCACTGTGAGTTTGATCTCGACATCTTGCTCCAGTCAGTGAAAAGTAACATCTATTGGGGAAGGGGAAAAAAGCCCTGGCTGGTGGGAAGGCAGTGCTCTTGCTCCCTGGTAATAGCTTTGGACACAGCTGTGTGCATGGCTGACTCCTCAGCACTACTGGGCCTTATCTCTAGAAAGGAGATTAGGTTTCTGGGGGTTCCCAACGTATGTCTATAGTTGAGGAGAGGCTTGTGAGCTGGTCCACTGCGCAGTAGCCACAGATAAAACGGTTCAGGCATTATTCCAATTCCCTATGGTTTTTGTTTACTTTGGTTATGTTGATTTTAAATAATAGTCCAACCTCAAATGTGTGGTAGTTGGGAGTTGATAAGGTAACACAGTTTTCTCAGACTTTTAATTTTCATTCTGTTCCACTCTTCCTATTAGCCTCATTCTGTTCACTGCAGTTTGTTTGATTTATGTTAGACAAACATCTGAAGCAATGAAACATCTGAAACAACCCAAATCGTGGCTTGTTTACTTATCACAGCCCATGTGCAGAGTGGTGTATAAATATAGAAACAAATGTCTTTTTCCACGTTAACTCCAAACTTCATGCTGTTTTCACACTGCAAGTGCTTCCTTCCTCTGCATCATGAGGGTCTTCATGCTCTTTGAATAGATGAGAAACAAATGTAGCACAAGGCACTTTTTGACAGAGTGATGGAAATGATGGGGTAAATGACTGCAGTACTTGGAGCTCAAGGATGAAACTCTTCTCTCTGCCTCTTCCTATACTTGTGTATTTTTGGGATTTTCAGTTTTGGGATCAAGAGGAATTGTATAGTTACTTGAGAATTGTAAATTGAGTACTGGGAACCTATCTTTCTCTTTAGAGGAAGATAGGTTTGTTCTTTTCTGACCCATCTCCATCAAACTTCCAGGATTGGCAGATCCAAAGGATGCTGCCAATTTTCTGTTACCTCCCGAAGTGAAGCATGAGCCAGTTCCTTTCCTTTCTATTCCACTTGGTGCTTTTTCTCTAAATGTAACTGAAAATAAATAATGAACCAGGGCTGCAAGCGTACGTTTGGGGGCTCATCTTATGTGATTGCTTTCATGATGCTTCCATGCTGTGTCCTCATAACATTCATTCAAATCCCTTGGCGAACTGGAAAACATTCAACTTAGGTACTGGTAGTGTGTTAGAGGTGTTTTCAAAAGACAGAGAGAAAGTTTCGGAAACCACAACGAAGAAGTGGAAGGTGACTAGATTTTGTTAACATCTCTAAGCTTGGTGGACTGTCAGTAAAGTGACGGTGATGTTTAATATGAGGCACTGAGGGAATTCTGCCAGAATGATAAATATCAGTATAAATCCATCATAAAATGGGGATTATGCAAGAACCATTTATACAAACAGATTCCCTCTATAAAAATGGTTAGGAAAACTTTAGGAAAACTTTTTCACAACTTAAAATTTTGTCTTTGGTCTTCAAACAATTTGACTGTCTCATCCATGTGGTTAACTTTTTAAATGCCATCTTCCCAATCTTTTGTCTGGCAGCAGCTGCTGTGGCGGCTGGTGTCTTAAAGAGTGACAGCTACTGGCTTCTCACCAGCAGGTGGTGAAAACATCAGCAGCTAAGTTGGCATCTCATTGGCAGCTCCGGGTGCCACAGGAAGTGCCATTACTAGCTGCTACTTATCGGGCCAGGACCTGCTGCATATTTGGCATCAAACCATTCTTGCTGTATTTCTGTCACATTCCTGCAGTAACATGGTGTTGACAGCTATATTAATGTTGTCACACTTTTTCAGGTTCTCTAAAAAAGAGCTAAAATCAAATTGAAGGAAGCAAAATTAACACATAGACAGCCTCTGGAAGAAGCCTTTAAATCCACCAACCCCATGCAAACTATGACAAGGATGTCATCTCCAACTAAATCTGTTGTGACAGACAATGGATTTTGTTTTGCCACTGATCCAAACACTTCTTTTTACCACTTTTTCACTAGATTATTCTGTTAAGTGCACCGGGAAACTATTATATCTGCTACAACAGGCATTATCATCATTACTGTCAAAGATTTAAGGAAAACATTGTACACAGTGTACAAACACAAAGAAAGCTGCTGGCCGGATGAATGCAGCACTTTGTTTTTTGAAGAACTAATCTTTCAGGCTTCCATAGACACACTGTCCCGCTGTCATGGAAAACTTTGCTCATAAAACCATTACTTAAACTTAAATTTAATGTCCAAAACAACATAAGGATTTTAGACCAATAGCCTTTACCTCAGTGATTATGACACGTGAACCTGTCAGTATAACATACATAACATAGTATAATAGTATAACAAACTGTATAACTATACCAGAGTCCCTTTTCTAGCTTTTTCATTGGATTTCAACATAATACAAGCAGACATTTTTGTGTCAAAAATGTTCCAGCGAGAACTGAATCCCTATTTGATTCATTGGTATGCCCTCTTTTTATAATAAAAGAGTCCAGATTGTGAAGTTGTACAAAACTCTTTCATCTGCCATCATGACCAATGGCAGGGTCCCCCAGGGTTGTGTGAGTTCAGCCATGCTTTTCACTTTCTATACTAAGAATTGTTGAACAGATACACCAAATCAATTCATTCTGAAGTATTCTGAGGATACAGCTCTAATATCTCTGTTAAGTAAGTCAGGCAGCCGTGGGCTGCACCAACACAGCATGAACAAAGTGGTTGAGTGAAGTGATGATAATGCTCTTTAGATTAACACAGAGAAAACGGAAGGAATAGTATTCGGTTCACCATCTGAGCCTCGTAAAGCTCCTTTTGTTATCCATAATGAAAAAATCAAGCAGGTATTTTCATACAAATATTTAAGTGTAATGATAGACCATCTGTTATCCTGGAAAGACCACATTACATTTATCTGCAAAAAGAGTCTCCAGCGCTGTAGGTCTTTCACAGGGTTAGTAGACACATTCTTTTGTTTTTACCTCCTTGATTATGAGTGTTCTGCTGTATTGTAATACTCAGTGATTGTACAAGTGTTTGTCCAAGTTTGAAGTCAAAACCTCTTCCCCAAATGAAAATCTGCTTATAGAAAAACTCTATGAATTAGCCTACCATAATAATTGGTAGTCTTGTTTTAAGGCTGGCCAAAAACATTGCCTGAAGAATGAACACACATTCTTCCATTATTTAATGAGGTTAAACTGAAGCACACTTTTGTACATGAGTCAATCCTAAAAGAGGGGCCTTGAATAATGTCTTCAATGATTGTAATGTTATATTAAATGTCTGCTTTTTTTCTTAATTTCTGCCTTTTCTGTGCAAATGTAGCTGCTGCACTGTGCTGCAAAACAAACATTTCTGACTTGATCTGGCAATTAAGTACTATCATCATCATCATCACTAGTACCACTACTGACACTATTAAATATGTTTTTGTCTGCTGATTTTTAACAGCAGGGCTTGAAGCTTTGCAGTGTGAAGCTTCTTTTTACTCTTGGTCCTATACCGTATGTACATTTACGGATGGAAATGATTTAAATCTCAAAATGTGGCATCTACTCACGAACAAGTGGAAACATCTAAGTTGAAATGAGCAATGAAAGCTTGCGCAGTACGAGTAAACCTCACAGGAAAAAAAAAAAGGATAGGAAAATGTTTAAATATTCTCATTCCTTTCTCTTAGTCTCAGTGTGTCTCTCACACGCTCGCCCTCGGGAAGCCGGCTGAATATGAGTTAATTCAGAGGTGGCTAATTTGTCTGAAGCATTCACCTGCATGCAGCCTCTATATGTCCTTTTGAAGATCATAAAATACTCAAAGCCTGAAGTAAGAGCGCAGTCCCTCTGAAGACTCCTTCTCATCAGAGTCTCTCACATCTTATGGAATCCAACCTAGGCAAGAGGAAAAGAGGAGAGCAGCGGGGTATGCCAATGAGAGAAACTAGAGAAGCAGCTAAGGTTAAACACAGAGAAGGGTTTTGAAAGGCAAACTGAACTCTCACTCCGCCGGGAGATCGCAGGAAGATGAAATGTTCACAGTTGTCAGCAAATGGCAGCTGTCTTGAGTTGCACAACGAAAGGTTCACGCAGGGCTCCAAAACTACGTAGAAGAAGAAGAAAAAAAAAAGATTCAAGTGAACAAAACAAAACCAGTCATGAAGTTTTTTGGCAAACACGATTCACAGTCGCATATTTTTGACAGCTGTTTTCTCTTTTAGGCAGAAAGAAAAGTAAATGTTTCTGCAGCACTTTTTATGTCAGTCTCGTACGGAACCACAATCATTAGTGAGTGCACATCAAGGGCTCGGCCTAGACAGGGTAAAGTTATGTATGATATGGATATTTTTAGCTGTTTATCTTCTTGACTACGTGCTACTCAGGACCAGATTTACATTTTGAATCTGTTTCATCTCGTTTTAGATGCCCGGGATGAGATGGCAGTAACACAGCCTGAGAGTTTGGTTTACCTCTCTGCTTTATGCATATTCATTTAAGGGAGACTTTTTCAAACAACAACAACAACAGGAGATACCATGGTTTGTGGTTGATTGTGCATTTTGCTGGATTTACTTGGTCTATTTGCAGGGGTCAGCTTTGTGTGGAAAAACAGGTGCACATTCACGTAGGTATATTTAAAGAACGCTGTGGTGTGGAAGAGAAAATTGAATTCACCTTCAGTCTTGTGAAGATTTCCATAGCACGATTGGTGTAATTACATCCACTGAATAATTTTGGCTTGTTTTTTTTTTTTTGTGGAATGGGATTTTGTTCATGTGTATTTCTATTTTAGGATGATATCGATTTATATTCTGAGCTTACTTACCTCACACACAAATCACAACAATGAATAGCAACCTTTTGAGGGCAACCACAGTCACTGATTGCAAAATTAGCTGCTGCATTAGTTAATCAGATGCTAATTTCACACAGATTCTCCGGGTAAATTGAATGAAAAGAGCAACATAAATTGGCCAAGTGCTTTCCTCAATGATAGTGTGCGTCTGATGATTCTGGGCGCAGGTCATTAGAGGCATTTGGCTTCGTAATCCTAAAAAAAACAAGACTACCAATTAAATGTTTTCATCTCTTTCTGGTGAAGTTTCCCTTTATGCTGTACACCTTTTTAATTAAGTTTTGTTTCAGATCACTGAGATAGATTTGAGAGATTAATAGGCTTGAAAACAAGCCCATTTTATTAAAATAAGTGCTTTGTGCTTTTCCATTTTTCCTCATTATTAATCAGTTAAGGTATAATTTGATTAAAAAAAAATAAGGATATTGTTTTGGATATGCTGCTTAAAGAAATAGTTTCACATTTAGGGAAGTATGATTATTTGATTTATGCTGAGAGTTAAATGACAAGTTCAATATTGATTTTATATATGTTCATTCAATAAAAGGCCAGCAGCCAGTTATTTTAGCTTAATTTAGCTTAGAATAATATGTTAATTGGTAAGCGTTTGAGGTGCTGGAAGGTGGATTTTGTTTTCTTTGGTCAGAGCTAGGCTAGCTGTTTCTTGCTCTTTCCAGTCTTTAAGCAAAGCTGGCCATAGGATTGTAATTACAGACTTAAGAGAGGCATCAATCTTTTCAATCTTACTCATGGCTAAATAGGAAATGAGCATATTTCCCCAAAACGATTAACTATTTATTTAAGGCTTGAATCCAGACAGGGAGTTCTGGCCCTCTGTAATTAGGCCAACGTGATAGTAACTTAGAACTGCATTCTATCAAAAGGCCACCAGGGGGCGACCGTTTTGGTGTCAAAAGGACTTCCGTCTCTATACAAGTCAATGGAGAATTCACCAACTTCTCACTTGATTTCTAACCTCAGTAAACGTTTTCAAAATGTGTTTATGGTCTCAATCGCTAGTTTAAAGCCTTCTTCAATGCAGTATGATGTTCATTTGTGACATTTTGGCCTCCCTGATTTTATATTTGACGATAAAGCAGGGTATGCATTAGGGCGTGGCTACGTTGTGATTGACAGGTTGATTGACCAATGTCCTTGAGATCCAGCCCTAGCAACCATAGCAACCTCCCTGCTCCACTCATGGCCCTGCCTCATACCCATATAAGTAGAATCTGTGTTTTTATTTTTCCCAGCATGCACCTGAAAGTTTCAAGATGGCGCTGTCCAGATTAGAAACTATTGGCTTCCGAGCAGCAGTCCACAAACCAATGAGTGACGTCACGGATGTCCATTTCTTCTATACAGTCTATGCTTGAATCCAGTATTAGTACTTATAAGTTACTAGCTACTCTGTCTCTTTTGAGAAACTTTGTTAGCACAGAGTCAGTAGAAATCTTGCCTTAATATCTTATTTCTTCAGAGGTAGACTTTGTCTGCCACTTTTCTCTTTCTGGTAAACGTGCAGTGCATACACTCAGCACTAACTGTTCACCAGGCTTGAAGTGAATATAGATTTTTTTTGGAAAGAAATGAAAAGAGAAAAATATGGCTGTCACACTAATAGCAGGGATCTAATTGTCATGGAAGGATTCAAACAGTAATCAGTCATTGTTTGAGTTGTATCTTGGGCTGCAGGTTTACTTTGCATTCATCTGCGGTTACTGCCCGGTTACATCTGAAATGAGCCTGTCTCAAATATATCCCACTTAAAGCCAACAAGACAGGGGATCTTGCACGTGTAGTCAGCTTCTGTCGGCTGTCACCAGTTAAAGTCCTCTCTCAAGTCACTGAATGTGTTCATTTGTGTTTCATCCATAATCTACTTGTAGCCCACTGTAAGCTTGAAAGAAAGACGGTCTCAGAGGGTGACATTGGCCGGTTTCCAGTATGAACACTGTGTCAGAGGAGCTGGGCTTTGAATTGGCGAGGGGTTCATCATTAGGAGAAGTGAGCGAGGATGATTCCCAGGCAGGAAACGGTGTCTAATGGAATTGAGTGGTGACTGCGGCCCTGTGGGAGATTATGCCACAGTCTGTCCGTAATGAGCAGCGTAATGGCACGATTACAGCAGCACTTAATGAAACGGCCACCACTGTTAGTGTGTGGACACCCTCTACTGTATATTCCTGCTCTTACCTCATTAGCTGAAGCTCTGCACAATTATTGTACAATTTATAAGCAGTCACATTCACATGGCTATCTGTTTCTGTTGTTTAAAATTCTCTGCTTAACTATCTGTGTCTAAAAGCACAGATAAACAAAGACTACTGCCTGAAGTCTCTGGGGACATCAAGAATAAGCTACTGTAACAAATACCTTGCTACTTGGTACGATGGTTATTACATTACAAAATAAAACATTTTTTTTTAGGGTTAGGGTTTCCCTGTACGCCCCCTGGGAAGAACTGGACCTTAAGGCGCAAGCCACATAAGGGCAGTGTCGCTGGTTTGATTCTGGCAAGAGACTTTTGCTGCAGGTCTTTCCCCTCTCTCTCTGTTTCTCTCTCCCTGTTTCCTGTTGACCTCAATGCCACTCATGTTCAAATGAAGGCCTTCCCCAATATAAATCCTTAAAAAAAAAAAAGGTATTCAAAATCAGAGACAATTTTTTTTTTCATCTCCTACTATACCAACAGCAAATATTGGTTTCTTTAAACGTGAACCAAGACCTCACTTTACCGTGACCAAATTATTTTAGATGATAAACATAACCTGGTGCCAGATCAGAAGATTCTCATATTAGTCATTGTTGTATTTGAACAATGTTAAGTCTATCAAACTCTGCTCTGTAGGTACACAACCCCCATTTGAGAGACAAGTTCACTTTAAATGTGTATCTTCTAATCAATAACTAATATAATATATAACTTCCAACTTGTAATTGAATGTTACACATGTAATATAGAACACATCAGAGTAGAAAGCTTTGTCATAATCATAATTAGTTTTTTGTGGAGCAAATAACTTAGTTTTGTCTAAAGTCAGTCATCATTATTAGAGATTAGATGTTGCTTTTATGTAGCACAAGTTTAGGTACGGGTGTTATGACAGGTAAGATTAAGCAATTATTGCCTTTTTAAATGTGGCAGCAGCTCTCCGGGGAAATCCACTTGACACTGCCTAAGGATTCTGCTCGACACAGCTAACAGGATCGGATGTTATGTCAAGCAAAGGTGCAATTTTCATTAACCTCCAGCAGTGCCGTGATTTGAATGTGCCAGCCCAGCAATTAGTTGATTGTGACTGATTGACAAAAGCCAGTGCTTCTACGCTCCGATGAAAGTTGAGAGTTGGAGAACACGTGTGCAGTTGGCACCTGCGTTTGACCCTTTCTAAACACCCTTGCATCCCCCAGGGCTCTGACTTCCTGTGTTGTAGAGCCCATAACTCTCTGTTTATGGCAAGCCCTTTCTGAAAGCTGTGGAAACATGAAAACAGACCAAAACAAGAAGCCAAATGATTAAAACTCTGCAGATTACAAAGAAAAAACATCACAATGAGCCCTAAGTAGCTGCAGACACACCCTTAATTGACTCCTTTGTATAAAAAAATATCAAAGAAGAACCATAATTTCACTGATTTTCTTTTGCTTGCCAACAAGATTGCCAACTTCCTTAATAAATGCCAGAGTGATCTCCGGCCGTTTCTGGCAGCAACAGTTTCATTCATTTATGTGACCCATCATTATGACTGATATCTCAATTATCATCCTCAAACATAAGACAGATTGATAATAGTTATAATTATAATGATCAAAACAGACTTTAAAAGTTGCTTCACAGTGAGGAATAAAACAGACTAAATTAACATAAAGATAAATAAAATTAAGTCAAATGGAAAACACTAAAATCATAGACTGATAAAAGTGAGCACACAAAAGCAATTAATTTATAGTTTACAAATGTGTCTGTGCGTCGCATATTTGATATATTAATGTGTAGACAGCAGTGAATAATACTGATTTACCACCTAAAATGATATTGTTTCATATTTTAAAAAAAAAATCATATTAGAGCCATTTCATTATATATCCATTTCTTACTTTAATCTTAATTTCCAGATCACTGTATGTATGTTGCTCTGGGGCACAGTGTTCACATTCTCATGGCATATTCGTATTTTATGTATTTGGGAAATTGTTTATATGTATTTTTGTATGCATTGTTCATAAAGGTAGCACCAGGTGAGTTACCAGAGAGTATAGCCCAAATACATCCACTTACCACAGCGTGACATCTAGATTTCATACAGCAAAGAATCGGCCTCAGTGATACAGCTAGAAAGCTCCTGTCCTCCACTTTAAGATCTGTTTGTAGGAAAGTGATAATGACTGGTCTGAAGGCTCTGGCAGAAGATATTTATCATGCTGATAAGCTTCATCAATGGGCTGGAAATGCAGTGTGAAGTAGCTCATCAGACAGACCTGTTTGAGCTCTCCCTGGGCGGTCACTTTCCTCTCTCTGCATCACATCCAGCTTCAAGGAGATGCAGGGCCTGGTGTGATATGATTTGCATACACGGTTGAGCAAGACTTTTTACACAAATAGAGACCCATCTAAAAATAGAGACTCTCTACCTTCCACAGTGGAGAAAAAAAAGTCCCAGTCCATTTATATTCTTTCTCTGTGCTCATTGAGACATTCAATGGTGCAAAAGGTTGTAGAAGGATTCAGAGCTGACATTTGAATACGATGCATGCTTTTCCATTCCCTCCTCTAGCCTTCTTTTTCTAGAGCATTTCACCAGACTTTATATTGAGCTCATGCACCTCTAACACAGCAACTGATCGATATGTTATTGCAGCATTGTCGGGGACATATCTGCCATTAAGATTCCAGCCTGACATTCCTCCCTCCTCGCCAACAATGGGGTCTGCTTTTTGCAAAAATCTGAAGTCTCTGGAGGTGAAATCACAGCCCCTATTATTAAAAAGTAAAGCTTCATTCTCTTGAAGGTTATCACCGGTATCACCTGGATGGAGATTTGCTGTAGGGGCAGAAAAGTGAGGTGGCGATGTTGGCGTGTTCACTCTCTCTCTCTTTGGGAGAGAGAGAGAGAGAGAGTGAACACAGCATTAAAAAACCTTTAATTTGTTAATTGCAGCAAACGATTTCCCCAGCCAATTATCCAAATGCCACGTTGAAGCATTGCAAGAGTTTCCTGAAAGTGCTTGGTATCATGCCTCATGCATTGGTAATAGCAAAATGGGGAGTGCAAATTGCCTTTTTTTCCCCCCATCTCTCTCTGAGTTTTTAAATTGTTCAAGCTGCCTTTGCCATTTATCTTTTATACGCGCTGATCCCCTATTGTGCGAAAAAAATAATTCTTCAACAACTGTAGATCTGTCTGTATAAGCAGGGAGGCAAACATAATGGCATGCTGGGAGAAATTACACAGTGATGTAAAATTCACTTATAGTGTTGTTATTGAAGACCATAATAGAAAATACAGTATAGGTCTGATTCATGTATTCTTTCAGTATAGGTCTAATACATGTATTCTTTTTACTGAGATATATGTCTCTGCATGTATTCAATAGCTAACCTGATTAATCTCATACTGTACAATTGCTCCTTTTTCTTCTGAGGTCTGGGGGAGTTTCTGCTCTGCACCACAATTATTTGATCTTGTTTTACAGTGTAACATGCAGAAAAATACTTTCCAAAAAATGCTGAAAGCCAACGAGTTTGGGTCTTTATTTATTCTGTCAATAAAAAAATTCTTTCAACAACTACTGTTTGGTGTGTTTTTTTTATTTTTTATTTATTCTTCTCTCCTTTCCATTTTATTCCTGGTGTCAAGGTGCTTCTGCAGTCATATTAGCTTGTCAAGAAAAGCCTTTTGATCTATCTCCTAGCTTTAAAATAAACAATTCTGAGACTGTTTCAGTTCGGCAGAGAAAAATGCTCCTAAATCAGCAATAAGATGATCTGCAGTGTTGTTGCACTGAGGCAGCTTTGCTCAGTGAGATTGACAGTGCTCAGATTGAGGGAAACATGTCTTATTTTTGATTGGCATCATGACAAAACATTTAAAGGTTATTTTTCCTCCAGCTGCATCCCCCCCAAAATCCTTTCATACACTGTGTGGGCTCTGTTCCCTCTGCTGCAGGTCAAACTACTTCTGCATTTGTTATATTTGAAGAAATTGCTGGCGGATTGGGGGTAAAGTGCTTGTGGCAGGAGATCAGGAAAGTGATCCTAAGGGTATAGGGTAGCGTCTGAATACAAAGGAGATCATGGCGTGGCCTCGCCTCAAATTTGAGGTTTTAGTGTTTTTCCCATTAATCCCTGATGCCGATAACCTCTGATCTGATCCAACTTCAGCCTCCTTATTGAGGGCTTTGTAGATATTAATCTTCACAATGTCTGTTGGTGTTGATGTCACATTTAAGAGCAACACGATCTGTTTAGGTAACCCCTCTGCAAAGGCAGGAAACGAGGGAAAATCTGTGAATCAGTCACAGAACATGCAGTATGATGGGATTACACTATTGTTTTATGTTTCTTCGTATTTATCATACCTTTTTACACATTCAGAGTTGTCTTCCTCAGAGGAATTGTTGAAAGCTGCTGTCCAAAAGGTTATGTGATTTTGTCAACTCCAGTGTGCCAGTTTTAAAACAATTCTTTAACATTTTTAGGGAAAATGGCTTGTTTGCTTTTTTTTCTGAGACTAATATCATAATATTATGGTATCTGTCCTATGACTCTTCTAGAGATGTTCAGTACCATTTTTCCCCTCCCGATACCGATTCCGATACTTGTGCTGTGGGTATCGGCCGATACCGAGTACCGATACCAGTGTGTTTAAAAAAATTTAAAAAATCATACTATGCCTGCATGACTGTGATATGATTATCAATGTGGTAAGGCCTGGCTCAGGTTAAGCCCTTTGTAAAATATGAATGAACACAGCAAATGGAAGCCATTTATTTTTACATTCATTTTTAAATGGAACAGTATAAAACAGTAGTGCAACAGCAACTTAACAGACATGATGCGCTAACGTTGACAGGTGTCAGGAGTCAGGTGATCAATTCTTCTTCGCCCCTCTAAAACAGCAGCACAGCTGTTTTAAGAGCGGGAAGAAGAACTGTGTCAGAGCTAACGGAGCTAACCAGTAAATAGATTCCTATTTCTAATAAATTACGTGGTATTGGATCGGTGCATGGACTCCAGTACTCGCAGATACCGATGCCAGCATTTGTGGCAGTATCGGAGGCATTTCCGATACTGGTATCGGAATCGGAACAACTCTAGTATCTTCAGTCATTGTTTAGTCTAGCTTAGCAAAAAGACTGGAGATGGAGGAAACTGCTACTCTAGCTCTGTCCAGAATGTATCTAATATCCATGTATAGATCAATCAACCAGCTTGTGCTTACATTACAGTGTTGCAAAGGTATTACATTCAAACATTACACTCACTGTCTGAACGTACCAATTGCTTAATTTCAATAGGAAAACACCTCTTTTAATAGATTAATAGCAGCCTTTGTGAATGAGGAAGTCATTCAGTCTCAAAACACCAGTTTGAAATGTGTTATGATACAGGCTCAGAGTAAAAACATAAAAATACTGTACCGCTTCTGTGCAACTTCCACCTTATTGATGTGAGAGTGCTTTGTAGTAATTGAACCAAAGCCACTATTACTTGCTATCTTAGTTTCATTAGCGCTTGCACAGTACCCAGATGAAATACATAATTTAATACAATTTTGAAAAAAATAATAATAAAAATGAAAAAGTGTAATTTTGGCTCACTGCAGACAGCTGTCAATGGCAACACAGGGTTTACAGCTCAAGTTGTTGGAACAGCCCGGTTACTATAGTGACAGTGCAGGGTTTTATAGATTATAATCTTTATTTTGATGTCTTTTAGAATATTATATGTTCAATATGTTGACAATTTTACACGATCACATGGACGTACTTCTTGGTAATGGCTTGTTAAAAGCAAAATCATCTAGATATATTACATTAGTGTTGTGTGGCTTCAAAAGTGAAATGGTGCTGCATTAGTCCATTAGTGAAAAATGTAATAAACAAACAATACTGTATGTGATTTTGTTATAGCCTACATATTTTGTGTATCTCTTCTCTCAGTGCTACTGAACATCATCTATATTGATACAGCAAGTTGACTGATTATAGTCAATGATCAAAGGTTTTAGTTGGGGGTGTTTTTGCAAGTAGGATAGTATCAAACCCACCAACCTCACTGTGGGACACACAAGACTTTAGGAAGCTTTGCAGAATCACTGCTCAGCTGGTTAGTTGGTATTGAACGTGTCATCTCACTCTATTACATCTGCAAATACATCAGCAAATATTTGCCAAAATGTTGGACTTTTTCTTTAAATGATCATACTCTAATCATTACTCACACTCATTATCATACTTTTTTTTAAAAACTGAATATATAAACATAACAAGAAGCAGATGGTAAAAAGAGCATATAGTTAATTATTCTACATCAACTTTGCATTACTGTAGGAAAACTGTTCAATTCAGGAAGCTTTACACTTCTTGCACTGACTGAAGCTAATGAGAAACAATATCTTGTTTCTCATTCTATGCACATATTCAGAGAAATGATTATACATATATCTTGTATCTTGTATTTCTAATGCCTCTTTCAAATATAGTTACTGGTGAATTACTGATATAACCTTTCAGGCACCACTAGTCACTTTTCACTGCTCACACATGCAGCTATATTAAGGAACATCTTGTGTCTTATCATATATGCCATAGCAATGCCAGAATAGATGGGTCAACTGACGGTATAGCAGATGGCAGTAATGCAACACTTATGGATGCCAACCATCTTAAAACAGAAGAAGAAAAAGATCAGGCAAGGTGGAATGCATACAGTATGTGGTGGATGTCTGTTTTCAACCAGCACTATACCATTAACAAGTTGCGGATTTGATTACGTCATCAAAAGAGTCTTGGTTTGCTTGCTCCAGGTGACAGTCTTAACCCTTTACATGCTTGTTCCTTCAATTTTACTGCTCTCGTTCAACACACAGCCATACTGGCATTTTCCCTGAAATGTCACTAGGTCTTGGCACAGGAAACTGGCCGTTCAGATTTCCCTGAATTCCCTGATTTCCCATTCAGACAGGCCCCTATGCAGGAAATATTCCTGAAATTTTCAGGGATAGACTGCATGTGTGAAACGGGCTTAATACATCTCACCCTCATTGCTCTCTCTCATTCCCTTTGCTCTGTCTCTCTCTCTTTCTCTCTCTCTGCTCTACCATCTGTAATGAGCTAAGCAGTGGAGTGTAAGCAGCTTCGTAGATAATGAGGCACGATTCCCCGGGGAGTCAAGCTGGGCCCACAACTTTAATATACCATTTCTTCATCCTGAAAATGAAAGCAATCAGAACGGAGTGACTGAGGAGAGAGATACATACAGCTCGAGAGTCAAGAGGAGCTTCCTATCTCTGGTCGAATCTGTAGGCGCCATCCACAAACACACGATTTAGGAAAAACAGCTTGATAGGGCAAATACTTATTGGTATTGCCAATTGAAGGATACGAACACTTTTGAAGCTGCCAGATTAAAACAAAACTGCTCCAACACCCCCCTCCATCCTCCACCCCCCGCCCCCAAACCACAGTGCATCAATTTTTCATTACGTGATGTACCAAGTAGTCACATTTGTGCATCCACCTCTTTATAAATACCACTAAATGCATTTCGAAAAGTCCCCCAGCTATAATGGAGTGTGGATATATAAATGCCATAGATTATTTTATAGCTGGAGATAGCAGCTTGGCAGTATACCTCAGCAGTGGGAGCAGAGACTTCTCCAGCTTTTCTTGGAGGATATCTCCATAATAGCCTCATTATTCAACTGTGTGCCCAGCAACACTCAGGCTGAAGTAATGAGCCCCTCACTAGTTGCTGAGTATCACCTTTTTGCAAGAGGTTGGATGGAGAAAGCATCCTGATTAGAAGTGCTGTTTAGCTATTTTGTAGCAGAAATGCAGGAAAGGTCACAATCTGTATTCTTATTTTTTTTTCTATTCATTAAAATCATGAGGGGTTAGAGCAATAATCAAGAGCAATAGCAGCAAATGTCCCAGCCAGGAGCACTAGATTGCAGACTAAATGCGTTGTAAATAATTCAAGTAATGGTTCACCAATATGTGCAGTTGGAAGACGGAGACGTTCATTATAAAATTCACTCGTATGTTTCTCTGTATCACCCAAGTGACCGTACTGCTGCCAATGAGCATAATGCGAAGAAGTCCTCCAGACTTTTGTCCAATTATGTATTTTTTATGTTGATTGATGACATTATTTTGTTTGTCAGTGTGTCTGATAAAAAGAAGATTTTAAGGAGACATATCATGCACATTCCCAGGTCTATATTTTTATTTTAACCCTCCTGTTGTCCTCGAGTCAAGGAAGGAAGGGAGGAAGAAGGAAGGAAAGGAGGAAGAAGGAAGGAAAGGAGGGAGGGAAGGAAGGAAGGAAGGGAGGAAAGGAAAGGAAGGTAGGAGGAAGGGAGGGAGGGAGGAAACAAAGAAGGAGGAAGGGAGGAAGGAAGGAAAGAAGGACAGAGTAAAGAAGGTAGGGGGGAGGAAAGAAAGAGAAGGAGGGAGGAAGGAGCAAGGAAAGGAGGAAAGAAAGAACAATCAAAACAGACGGGGTCAATTTGACCTGGGAGGACGACACAAAGGTTAAGGCTTTTAAACAGTTTTAAAAACTCCTTATTTATCTATATTGACTCTTCATGCACTTGAAATGAGACCCTGATTCTTTCTGATCTTAAATATAAGAGTGGTCAATGTGAAATAAGTCATGGAACAACCTTAGTGATAGAGACTACCATTAGATGACTGTTGGCATGTGTGAACAATCTGATGTCATTGTGAGGAGAAAGTACAGGTGACTTTGCAATTGAAAAGTTCAGAGCAGACTGAAGCTTCACGTTAAGTATAGAATAGAAAAAGCATGATTCAGTATGTCCCCCTTAAAAAGTTGGTCATATAAACTATATACTACTATTTCATTTGCTACAGTAATCAAGTTAGATAAATGTACTCAGATACAACAAAATGTAAAGATATGTGTACTTTCCGTATGTATTTTAACATTTCCTGTGCCGCACTTCAGAGGAAAGATCATTTGCTTTACTCCTCTACATTTCTATAACAGCTAAACTCGCTAGTTATATTTCAGATTAAATATTTACATACAAGACATATGATCTAATAAAATATTGTGGATGGTTATTAATTAAATTGTCCAGAATATACAGTAGTTCAAGTTAGTTCCCCCCTCTCCAGCTACATCATTAATATGTCCAATTCCACTTTACAATAAGGCATATTTTATAAAAGGTTTATGATAGAACAGTATTATTTATCAATGTAAACACATTATTTATAAATTATAAATGAATTACTGTAGAACAACTTCTGTCTGAAATATTCATTATTTTGGTTATCATTTTCTAACAGAGTCCAATTGAATTCAACATAGCTAGTCCTTCCTGCTGTCAAAAATCATACTGCAGTTATTTTTTAAGTTGATTTTTAATACCCTTTTACTGCACTAAAGTTTCAAGGGATTGATGAGAAAAGCCTCTTCCCTCTCTCAGCCTCTTGAGTGGGCAGTCTGCTGTATGTGTTTGACTGACAGCTGAGCAGAAAAGGACACAGAAAGGAAAAGTAAACAAACTTGTTCTGGTAAATAGCTTACAACCAAAGGTGCTGTTGAACAATAAATACTGTACTGTGCCAGTTTATTTAGCATCTAAACAGAAGATGTTGACATTTACACGACAGTTTTTAAGCTGTTCCAAGTACTTGTGAAGGCAACCCTGTCCCACAGAAAATATGTGCAACAGCAAATATGTTTTGCAGGAAACATAATGCCAGAGGGATTATATTTACTAGTAAGATAATTAGGAAATTAACTGTAATAATTTGGCAAGTTGCAGAAATGATGATAGTGAACATGCAAGCAAAATATTAATGAACACATTTCATTTTTTATTCCCTCAGTACCATCAGTACGTTATCTGCTTGTGGCGAACTACAACGTTATTCAACTTTTTAATGATTATCTGGCAGCACTTTGATAAGGTTAAGGAAAGATCAAGGTCTTGGTTTAATACAGAAAAAGTGTGCAGTGACCTGAAGCACGTGACAAACATGTTTATTACAGTTGAACCAAAATCATAATCTTTCACTTACCTTAACCAAAGGGTTAGAGGGTTAAAGGGTTAGTTAGGGGATTTTTATTGCCTAAACCAAATCACAGATGAGAGTCAGGATGCAAACTTTGGTCTTCATTTGACAGTGAGTGGCATTGAGGCTGACAGGAAACAGGGAGAGAGAGAGGGGAAAGATCTGTAGCAAAGGTCTTTTGCCAGAATCAAACCAGGGACACTGCCCTTATGTGGCTTGCGCCTTAAGGCCCATTTATGCTCAACGTTAAATACAGATACGGATGGAGCCTTCTGTCCGTGCTCTGCGTTCATTTCGTCCATATTTTTGCACGTTTCCATAAAATGTAGCGGTACCACCGGAAACCATGGGGGGGCAGTGTTGCTGTCACTACTGGATACGTAGCTCTAGTGAGACACGAAGAAGAAATAACAATGGTGGAACTTTTTGAGGAAAGGTTTTGCGAGTTGGTTAGAAACTTTAAACATATTGTTTTTGTCTTTTATGCAAGAGGAGCATTATCAATATCTCCTCCACAGTCGCTATGTTTGTTTTTGAGTTTGTTGTTGTCATAAACGTTTGACTCCGTGCTGCCCCCTGGTGGATGTATTGGTTAACATCCATGCTAACATAAAGGACACATGGAAGTATGTGAGCAGTGACGGTAACATCGTTTGAAACGTACATATACATTTTCGTACGTCCGTTGAGCGTAAATGGGCCCTTAGGGTTAGGGTTAGAGGGTTAGTTAGGGGACCAAATCACAGACAAGAGTCAGGATGCAAACTTTGGCCTTTTACCATTTGTACGCTCAGCATCCATCCCAACCACCTCCCTATCCTAAATGAAGCACTTTCATCACTGAGAAAAAAAGAAAAGGAAAAAAGTTGCCTCTGAGCACTCGTAGAGCAATTACCTTTACCACCACAACATAATTAGGTAAACAGCGCTGTATATCATACTGGTGACATCACTTTATGCAAATGCAGTTTAAAATGAAACAATTTGATTAGCTGTCTGAAAACACATTTTCCATCTACGTAGATGGAGAACCAATTGCATTTCTGCTGATTAATGCAAAGATATGGAGTTCCATCAAAATTACATTTCTCCTGTTTGGTTTATGTATTTAAGTGCATGCCCAGAGTGTGTGTGTGTGTGTGTGTGTGTGTGTGCGTTGGCATAAAAACAAACAAACAATCCAAAAATATATAAATATATGATTTACATGCAATTTTAAGATACTTCATAACTTCAGTTTTTCCCCTTATGCCATTTAGTATTTCTACTCCACATGACTTCACAGGGAAATGCTGTCCTTTTTCTTCCACTACACGTATTTACCAGCTGCATTTATTCATTACTTTGCAAATACCTTACAGACAAATCAGGATGAGATTTTAAAACATCATCCAGTGTCTCAAATTAAATTGCCCAACAGTACTTAAAGTGTTTCCAATTAGCTCAACCCCGACCAGCTACAGCAATAAAATGTTGGGTACAATTTTTTTTTAATAAGGCATGTGTGTGTACAAGTTGAAAACTAATGGCTTCCTCCATCACTGGGAGTCTCAACATTATACTCCATTGGATTTAATGTGTTTCCAAGTTAGCTGAGATTTAGCCTCTAAAGTTTTAATCCTAACAAACAAATAAGCAGCCCAAAAAACTGAAAATAAATGTTTGGCTTGTTTACCTCAACAAATTAAGAAGAGTCATTATCAGTGAGTTTGCAGACACGGAATCAAAATTCATTGCATCTGGGCTATGACCAAGATGGCACCAGCCAGCCTGTTAATGTGATGCACAGCTATAACGGCATCACACTTTAATTAATGATCATGGTTCTGTCTTTCGGCTTTGTCTAATCCTCAAGAGAATGTCACACGCTGTTACACTTCCCACATGACAAGAGATGCTCAAGTCGTCTCACATTACATTTTTTCCCCCTTTTGTATGACTCAAAGTGCCAGTAATTTACATAATCTGCCCTTGTGTAAGCATCCCTTAGCACTCTTCACTCTGTGTGTGTCATTGTGTTAAGGCCTTGCTTTAGCTGTCTTAGAGCAGAGGTGGTGTAAAAACCCAGAGTCCCTGCGTATGCCACCTGTGTCCCACTATAGCAGGAACATGACGGATAGCACGACTGTCAGACCCCGGGGCCCTCTCATTCCATGATAGATACCCTAACACACACTTCTGATTGTTGTGCCTGGGGTTACCACTGCAGACCTGGGGGGGGGGGGGTCCTAATTAGCCTGTGGTCGGAACATGCTTTGACATGATGTGTGTGTTTACAGATGCGAGACTACAGCCTCCCACTGGTTCTCCTGAGCATGTATCATATAATGCTATCTCATACACTATGCACATATATTGTTATGCATACCAGTATGAAGACAGCAACTGTGGAAATGCACTTTTGTTTCAACATGTTTTGGTTAGATAACATGTCAAGTCAAATTTATTTCTGTAGCCCAGTATAACATACAATGTCTGAAAGGGGCTTCACAACAGCAACGATGAATAACCCAGTTCGACCTCTTTAAGAAGACAAAGGAAAACATGGCATGTAAAGAAAAAAAATATGGTGGAAACCTCAGGAGGGGCTACTCCAAGACAGAGGGCAAGGTGTGTGTGTGTCAAAGTCGTGGGTGGATAAAACAGAAAATGTGTACCACGTAGTTTCAGAGAAAGGTCAAATAAACAGTCCACTGAGATACAAGGGAGAAAAAAAGCCCATTAATGGGCCCAAAAGCATTTAAGTCTAATGGAGCAGGTAATGTTTCTTCTATTTTTGACTGAATCAAGGTACCCGTCTCCTAAAAACAAACAAAAACACACACACACACACACACACACACACACACACACACACACACAAAAATCACATTTGCCATTTGGGTTTATTTTCATTGTTTTGTCTCATTGACCTTCTTGCTAACGCTGGCTCGGTGAAATTACTTTCGGTGATAAAATTATAGCAACTGACTCAGGTACCCCCCCAACTGCATTTCTGCTGTTTCTTCTTCTATTAACTCTGTGTTCCTCTTCATTGTCTTCATCCATAAACTTAGGTTCCCATGCTTAAAAGCACATGAAAGTTGGCACACTTGTCAGGATTTCTAGAACTGGCTTAACAGGATAACAGTTTAGGTGCAGCCACACACACTCAACCAATAATTCATTTTTATCACTTTTTCAGCCAGACTGCTTCATCAAAGTTTATAAAACTTCTTCTCTCTCTTCTGTATTCTTGAGGAGGTGCTAACTCATCAAAGTTCACATGGCAAACTTTACAGAAATATTATTTTATAGTGTACAGTTTGGCTGTAATGGTTGAAGGACGAGTATTTATCAGTGCAAATCGATCATTTTGAGTTTTGGCTCAGGAGTTTTGGATTTCACTTACAAAGTAAAGTTTATACATCTCAAGGAGTGCTACGCAGGAAGTAAAAACAGTCATCTTCTGTTCATTCCAAAGTTTGAAAAAAATAACCCTGATGTGATTGAATGAAACACAATATTCTATATTGTATGGGAAATGACCCATAGGAAATAAAGTCAGAATATTTCAGCCTCTGCTGCTCAGATATTGACCATTCTGGGTTTAAACTATCTTTTATCAACCCTGTCTCCTAGAATTTACACTTACTTACAACTGGATTGTTTTTGCAGTCACATTGTGTTTGCAAATATAATCCCTGCTGAGATTATGTTCACAGGCAACATTGTTTTGAATGAATAAGAGATTACCTGTATATATTGCTTTCAGGTTAACAGAAGGAAGTCGAGTTGGATGGTGGGCTTACAAGATGGAGGACTCTGGCACCACAGACTGGTTTCACATCCTGAGTCCCACTTGTAGTTAGGTTTAGGCAACAAAAGCAGATTGGTTTGTTGGTTGGCTGGTTAATTGGCACATTGGTTAGCAAAAGATTATGTTTTCAATTTTTCTTCTATATTAAGACAAAGACCAAGCTCTTTCCCTAACTAACCAAATGCTGCCAGCACCTAAACATAACTGTAAAAAGTTTGATATTGCTGTAGTTATTCTACTGACTCTGTGACAAAGAGGTAGTCCATGCAAGAGTTTGCTTAGAGCACATATTATTTGTTAAAACATGAACAGACAAAACAAAGTGTTTAGAACAAAGTGCAAAACCAAAAGAAGATGATGAAGGGAGGGTTGGCAGGAGGAAGGGAGCGAGAGAGCGTGACCATATTGGCTAGCTTTATAGCCTGGTAGGGCCAGGGATGCATTAACATCACTGGAGGCCCCTGGGCTACACCCTGCACCGCCGCTACAGGACTTTATGAGCCCCCAATCCCTAAGTGGCCATTTATTTGTACCATTGTATGTACCAATGTATGTACCATTAACTATGTGCAGTTCACTTTTGCAAATGAGC
Organism: Scomber japonicus; assembly: GCF_027409825.1. Taxonomy (NCBI): domain Eukaryota; kingdom Metazoa; phylum Chordata; class Actinopteri; order Scombriformes; family Scombridae; genus Scomber; species Scomber japonicus. The sequence goes on along the minus strand of NC_070584.1, from coordinate 28,983,121 downwards.
CAACATATACTCACCCACACACACAATTATATCAGCACAATACTTCACTTAGGCTAATAATAACTGTTCCATAGGCTATGCAACAAATCAAACATATTGCAAGCAAATAACTGATTCATCTCTGTGCCATTTATTTATTTAATGTATGTAGGCCTAACATTAACTATGTGCATTTCATTTTTGCAAATGAGCCAACATGCACTCACACACACATGCACAATTACATCACAACAATTACAACGCCACTTGGGTGTGAACGCTTCATTGTTGCTAACTATTAGGCTGTGTGTCGTCTTGCCTGTCGCTTTGTGTGCCGTCTACTAAGCTGCGTGTTGGATATATATGGTGTGATTTTGTTACATTGTATCAAAATGAAAGATATGGGAGGAGGGGGGTGGTGGGGGGCCTCTCGATGTCGCACCATCCCCATCACTTTTACCACCAGATGTCACTGTAGTGCAGCGTCCTGTGCGTTACGGTCAAGTGTTCATTAGCCTACATAATTTTTCTCAATTTTTAGAGCCCCCCCTCCCCCCCATGGTGGATGCTCTGGGGCTGTAGCCCAGGTTAGCCTGTTCATGAATGCACCCCTGCGTAGGCCCCTGATAGGTGAACAACATTACACTGATGACCCTCCACTGTCAGCCCATATCCAGAACGCAGCCTCTGAGACAGGGGGAGGGGCGCAATATTATTACTGCAGCAGGATCTGTAGCATCAGATATTTCAGTGAAAAAATATATGGAATTCCTATTGAACATTTCACTGATACATTTGGTGTATGTATGTTTGTAACGTGCCAAATATGTTAATTATAATTTTCTCATTATGTCGTGAGAAAACATAATTCAGCCAGAAAGTTGAGTGATGTATAATATGTATGAGACAGAGTTGCTGGTAAGGGTCCTCCAATTTTATAGAGTTGAGATGTTAAATCTTGGAGTACCAATTTCATGTTTTCCAATGTTTTTGAGATCAGGTGTGATAAGCATGTGCACACATACAGAAAACACAGAGCTACAATTCTCCTAGGAAACGTCATTTGCTGTTTGTAATGAAATCTGTCACTTCTTACGTTTATGCTAAATCAAAGAACTTGGCTTTCCTTAATTGAATTCCCCATTTGATTGGATGATGTCACCAACACATTCACTCATCATGTTTTAAGAATGGCTACATCCCATTAAGGAAGTACAGGTAACATTTCAAAGGGCCGTAAACCACGGTGTGAACAAAGCCTTAGAGACAACAGCTTACACACACACACATTGTCTCACTAAATGTATGTTCAATCATGCATCTCTGTGCTGTCACATACACTTAACAATGTGGCCCATCATTTATTGTAGATTAATCCTCATTCTATACAGTGTCGGGACCTGCACTTTACCTTGTTTTATCGTCATTAAAAGGGAAGAGATTGAAGAGCATACGGGAGAAGCAAGTACAAAAGAGCGTGGAGGCAAAGAAATATCCAGTAAATGGTGATATTGCATGGGGAGTCAGGGAAAACTGTGCGAGGGGAGGAAAAAAACCCCCCAAAAAACCTGAATGAACCTTTGACAGATGAAAGCAACAATGGATAAGACTGGAATACAAAAGGGGAAAGACGGACAGACAAAGAGAACGAGATGTTCCATGTTAGATTTTAACACCTTGATGTTCCAGTCATTTTCCAGTGTACGGTGTTAGATGATGCGGTAGGTCGCAGGAACAGAATGTATTGGTCAAGATGGAGACAAGATTTGAACCCAGGTGCATGAAAGGAAAAGAAAAGAAAGAGCTGCGTAGGATTAAAGGTGGAGATGTGTAGAAAGATTGATGCTTCCTGTTTTAATGAACCCTATAGCGTCGGCGCTCCACTCCATGCTGCAGCCCCCTAGCCTCTTGCCCTGGCTGTCAAGACTATGTCCGAGCTGTGCAGAGGAGCCATGACAGCTGCAGCAAGCCCTCCTTTGAAGTCCGGAGTGCAGCAACAGGGTAGATAATGACCCCGCCAATCTCCTCCCACCACCCTGTCTGCTCCCCCCCCTACCCCCCTTTGCCTCCGCGCAGGGTAGTAAGGAGGGCCTTAACGAGCATACTTTTTCCTGAGCAACTTTTACTGAAGGCAAATGCATTAATTCTTGATTCGCTGCCACCCTTTATAGCGCTCAGTCTTCCAAAGGGAGCGAGGATGACTCAGGGAAGAGGGAGAGTCACTAATGCATGTTGCAGAAAGAAAGAAAGAAAGAAAGAAACACTGCAGAAAAGCGGGGGAGACAAGACGGGATACAGAAATGGTAAGATAGTAAGAGATATCTGCATCTTTGTTGAGCAGCACGGCAGAAAGCAAGAGCGACAAGATTGAGAATCACAAGTGACTGCTGAATTTAATGATATGGAGGTAAATAAGCTTCTGTCTCCCCCATCAGTTACAGGAGGTGGCTGTCCGTTATCTGGCATAATTAATTAACGTTCGCCTGCTTAAAATCTTCAACCCAGGAGCCGCCCAAAGGAAAGATGTTTGAATGCTTCTTCATTTGGGCTGTCAGGGTTACAAAGAGGAGAGGTAATCCAAATCAGCTCTGCCAAGGACAGCTGCTTCATCACAATTATAACAAGGTGTCTGCTTGCTGCATCCATACCTGCGGCGCTTCAAACAGGTTGAGGCTAATCAATCCATAGCTCTTCCTGCCAGCCCACGACCTCACTTTTCTTCCAGGAGGATGTTTGATTTTAACTAAAGCTCCCCCGCCCGTTTGTTCCATTAGCGAGATCAGGTTCAATATGGCAAAATGGAAAACCTTCATAGTGAAATGATTCCTCATAACAAAAGCTTGAGGGAGATGCGTGGAAAAAGGAAAAAAAAAAGAATCAAGTTATTGGTGTCAGAGTTGTGTTTAAATGGTGACAGATAATAGCAATTTTTGTAGGTTTAGACCAAACTCATTTTTACTTCCATTTCCTGCGGCTGAGGAAAATACAATTATTGCCTCTACCACAGAGGCAGCAGTCATTTTATGCTTTTTTTTTTCTTTTTTTTTTGTTTCTTCTTGCAGTTTAAACTATCTGGCATGTTAGCATATATTCAAACAACAGGTTATTGACGTAATTCTGTGGCTTATTTCCAGGTATTTGAGTCTGGGTTTTTTTTTTTCTTCCGCGCATCTGATGATGAATGGGCTGTTGATGCCCTGAAAGATCTTTACCTGCAAGACACTGTATATCACATCAAAAGCAAACAAAACACAAACGCGCTATCAACTCTAGCAGGAATTGTACCGTAGGGTCCATATATCACGCTATTTTAAGGCACACACATTTCAGACAGAACAAATAAAACTGAGCCCCCGGGGAGGAACCAGTATGAAATGTCTCAAAACAGCTGCTGCTTTTATGCTCAGAGTAACCATTGTTTATCGCCTGCCCAGCATAAATTAACATTACCCTTTTGCCTTACATGAATTGTAAGGTTATGGTCTTTTGTGCGGGACATTGGAGCAGGCATCTGGACAGATACTCTATCATGACACATCTGAACGCCAAATTATTGCATGCCAGATTTTTAGTCAGTGTAATAAACATGTATTTATGTGTAATCACAACAACTGTTTGGATCAACTGTTTGGATCTTTTCCTAAAGTGCAGCTACTTTAAAGGGTCAGTACACCTAAAAAACCCATGAAAAAACAAACCTCAGCCACGCAGATAGTTTTTTAGTTTACGTGTTCAGGCTTTGAGTTAACACGATTTAGGTTCAAAAGAAGTTTGTTCTAGCTCAGGGGTGTCAAACATGCGGCCCGTGGGCCAGAACCGGCCCGCTGAGGGGAGCAATCCGGCCCACTTTCCTTTTCCTGTGTTCTTTTCCTTCTTCCCTTCCTTTTTTCTTCTCTTCGTTCCTTCCATCTGTCCTTCTTTCTTCCCTCGCTCCTTTCTTTCCTTCCTTCCTCCCTACCTTCCTTTTTTCCTTTCTTCGTTCCTTCCTTCCATCTGTCCTCCCTACCTTCATTCTTTCCTTCCTCCCTACCTTTCTTCCCTCCTTCCTTTTGCCTGTCTTTCCTTCCTTCCTTCTTATGTCCTTCTTTTCTTCCTTCTTTCCCTCCATCTTTTTTATGATCTGGCCCACATAAGATCAAATTGGTCTGTATGTGGCCCTTGAATGAAATTGAGTTTGACTCTGTTCTAGCTGCTAAAAGCATTGAAAAATTCAACAGCAAAGCCTTGACAGACCTTTCTGTGAACATGTTTCTTTATGACTGCAATTATAAATATAAATACAGGACTGTTCAGAGGATTTAGGTACTGAAAGTAAGCGAGGACGCTTTCAAAAAATAATGCTATGAATAGTTTTTAATTCATCAGTTGACCTCATACTAACTTCAGTAAAAAGAAAAAACCTAAATGAAATCAATATGTTAGTGTGATCATGCTTTGCCTTCAAAACAGCTCCACTTCTCCTCACTATACACAGTTTTTCAACATACTTGGCAAGTCAGTTGTTTCTGCATCTTGGACATGTTGATGCAGTTCGTCTGTGGATTTAGGCGTCTCAGCTGCATTCTGTCTCATCATGTAATCCCAGACTGACTCCATGATGTTGACATCAGGCCTCTGTGGGGGTCAAAGCATTTGTTCTAGGCCTCCTTATTCTTCTTGTCACTGAAGATAGCTCTTTACAACTCTAGCTGTATGTTCGGGGTCATTGTCATGCCGTAGAATAAAAGTAGGACGTCTCCCTGATGGTATTGCATTATAGATAAGAATCTAAACATCTGAGGTACCTACAACATTTCCGCACTAGATTTATTTAGTGTTTTTTTCTCTTTATTTCAACCAGTCAGGTAAAAATAGATTTCAACATGGTGTCACAGTGTTGTAGTAGCAGAGGATCCTGGTTTCAGCTCTTGTATCCACTTTTAGAAAGTGTCCTTGAGCAACACCTTCAATCTCAATCAGCTCCAACTACTCTGGCACTCTTGTCTACTTTTGCAATACGTAGCAAACAGAGAATTTCCCAAAGGGGATCGATGAAGTATCACTAGTTATTATCATTATCGCACACTACCTGAATGAAACTGCAGTACAGCCTGAGGGAATGCAGAAAGTATGTAAATTGGTTGTATGGCAGCTCTATGGCAATCTCCACCACCTTACTTCCTTGTCATTTGCTTAATTTGTTGATGTGCAATTGGACAGACTGTAAATGCTCCCCACAGGGAGTGGAGCCGAGGCCCTCTGGAAAGCCTTCTGCTCCAGTGTCTCCACACTGCTCAACATATGTGGCAATAGATCAAGCACCTGTTTCTGCCTGTCACATCTGCGCTCAAACCTCTGTGGCTCTTATCTGCCTGACAGTTACAGATGACCATGCATCCGGAGGCTGATGCAGATGATGAATGAACGGGTTTGCTCTCTGTGTTACTTTCTCTCTCTCTCTTTCCTGTCTTCAGATGAGCAGTGCAGGGAGTTATTATTAAACCACAGCATCTCTACAGCCTGTCCAGTGGTTGAGAACACTCTGCTCTGATTAAATAAACCGAACAGCATCACACACATTTTCAACTCTCGCTTCATTTCCTGCACTTTCTACTTCTTGCGCTCGTCTTTGTCATAGTTTTCATGTTCTCTTTTCATTAGCCCTGACATCCATAAAGTGAAAGCTAGGCCTGGGATCTTCAGAGCTGGCACAGCACCACTTTGCTGTCTTGACAAGAACTCAGAGAGGAGAGCACGGGGAGGAACATTTACTCATTCTGTTTGCAGCAAAGGGAATGGGCTCCCTTCTCTGGCTCCCTTTGATTGTAATCCTATCTAGGCCAGCACAAGACACTAGAGACTTCATTCCCTGAATCTTCGTTTGCATGGATAAACAGGAGATGGGGGCCAACAGTATAGAATGTTTTTGCCTTTCAGCAAATTTTCTAAGTGCTGCTATGGATCCTACAAAAACTTCACACAGATAAAAGTTGTTTCATTGTTATTTTGTTTTTTGCTGTGGGGTATACTGTAATGTTGTAAAGCCGTCTGCTTCTTCTCTGCTTCACAAAATGCTATCTTTAGATAAGTGGTGCTCATAAGTTGTGACTGTAGTGATGCTGCTGGCTCTAATGTGCATAAAGTAATGGAAATATATGTCTTCATACACTCAGTATATACAATAAAAGCTCTTCTCTACATTGACGCTCCTAAAACTATCAAAGCTAAGGATGAAATTCTCACTTTCTCACCCAGAGGAGCCTAAGTTTTAAATCAATGCTGGCAGGACAATTTTTGCCAAATTCAATATATTTTCGAGACAGTTTGATTCAATTTGTTTGCAGTTTTTGTAGATTTAGATCAAATCTGAAAAAAACAACAACCACAAAGCACTGAAGTATAAATTATTCATAAATATACACAATATATATATGCAGCATCACAAGAAGTTTCTCTAGCTGCGGGCCTCTGATGGCAGCTGCCTCACTATTCCTCTCACTAACAGCATTAAAACCTGTACACCAGCCTGGCTACTGTTCTACTGCTCTGTCCTCGTTTGTTTTCCAGTCAGGTTTTCCTCAAAAGGCTAATACTTTCGACATTACCGTGCTCCGAGACAGCACAGCAGATGTATCAGTTCCTGGTGCGTTTAAGCTATCAAGAGCTTGGGAGACTTATTCAGAAATATACAAGCAGCTTCTTCTTCTCCTTCTTCTTCTTCTTCTTCTTCTTCTTCTTCTTCCACTCTGCGGTGAAGTCATTTAAAAAGTAATAAGGAGAAGATGGTGCAGGTCAGTCAGTCTCGCAGCACGCAAGCATGATCAGTGTAGCATGGGAGCATCATGCATATGCAGCTTGTCTCGTGCATAAGATATGCAGTCTCACTTTGCTTCAGTGTATCTTCTGATGAGGAGTCTACTCGTCGGGGCTATTGTGTTCATTACGATTGCCCTACTTACTGAAGCAACAGAAAAGACATCAGTTATGTAAGTTTTTTTTTCAGAGCTCACAATGCATCATAAAAATTCAATGTCAAGAAGAAGTCCTGCTGCTGCTGCTGGAGGTGATTCAAATCAGTTTAGTTTCTGAAATTTTGGATATTACAATCAGGCATTAATATCACTAAAAAAATTGAAAAATGGGATGATTTTATGATGATGAATTTGGCAACAAGTAAAGTCAGATTGATGAGGAAAAATATTGCCCTCATCAATGTGATCTATATATAGTTGTAGTTTAGTATTAAATGTGCATATTAAGTTATGGTCCACACATTTTAGCTTTTACCTGATAGTGGTAGATAAAAACTTAAGGGACTGCCAATAATTTGATAATTTTATCAGTTATTTTTTGATGTTTTGTTGCTGGGATTATGGTGCTTAATGATTTATATTTATTTTTGTATCACAGATTGTACACTTGTGCAGTTTTTAAACAGATTTGAGACTACGAAGTCTTCCTGATGGGGACATGACTTTACCACATGGCAGTACAATCCATTCAATATTTCTCCTGCAGACATCCCAGTTCACAAAGAAACACAAATATTATTATTATTATATTATTATTGCCGAAGTAATGAGGAAAATTGGAATTTTGTGTAACTGATTTGATATGTTCATCTAGAAAAGAAGTAAAACCCACATTGACTGATTTTAGCTTAGCCATTATAGCCATTTGTGTAACAAGCTAATAACACAACATTGACACATTGTCAATTGTTATAAAGTTGAATGTTTGTAAAACATCTGTTTTATTACTTTTACACCAGGAGGCTATTCCATAAAGCCGGTTTAGTCAAAACTCTAAGATGACTCTGGGTTTTCAGTGCCAGAAAGAGATGTAACTTAAACTTGGGGTCTGTTACCATGGTAACTGACTGTGTGAAGCTAATTTGCTGGTTTGCAGGTTTTTCTTGACAAACCCGGAGTTTCTCTCTCTATCCCTTCTCTCTTACAGAAATAGACATGCTGTTTAATTTCCTCATTCATTCGGTCGGTATCAAAGCACATTCATTAGAGGAGATTTACTGCCTGTCAGAATCTAAATCCTGGTTGGATATTAGTTTGTTCAGGACTATCTAAAGTTAGAGCTTTTAAGCACATCAGTAATTTCTTTGAACAGCATTTTTTTTTTTTTTTTTACTCTCACATTCAAGTATTACACAATGTGAAATCACCCACAGCTCAAAATAAAACCTCTGCATGCCTTTTGTTTTTTGTGGATGATGATGATTATAACTGTGACTCTGTGACCCCAAGACAGCTGTCCCTTTGTTAAAGCCTCTCCTTCACTTCAATGTTTATTGCATATAAATTGTAATCTCAGTTTAAAATGTACAAATCAATATGAAGTTTAAAACACATCGGTAGGACCAATGAATAATAATTAATTGGTCCCACTGATGGAACATAATTTCTATATATATTTGTAACATTTACTGTTTTAACAATATTTCAAATGTTTACAACAGAAAACCATAAAAAGAAAGAGAGATAATTGTGTGTGGGGGTATATATGTGGTATATATTGTGTAAATGAGTTTAGTGTACTTGAAGCTGGTGGTGCTATAGTCATGCTGACATCTTTGGGCTTGCAGACTTGACACCTCTTCCTCTTTTTTCCCCCCACAGCAGCAAACTTGAACGATGAAGATGATGATTACTTTATTAGTTTGAACAGTACAGAAGTTTGTCTTTTTGCGCATCTTAATCCCTTGATTCACAAACACACACACACACACACACACACACACACACACAGACACAGTTACCCTACGCCAGAGGAGTCAAACTCATCTTCATTCAAAGGCCACATACAGACCAATCTGATCTCATGTGGGCCGGATCATTAAAAAGATGGAGGGAAGGAAGGAAGGAAGGAAGAAGGGAAGGAAGGAAAGACGGGCAAAAGGAAGGAGGGAAGGAAGGAAAGACGGGCAAAAGGAAGGAGGGAGGACAAAAGGAAGGAAGGAACCGAAAAAGGAAAAAAGAAAGGAAGGAAGGACAGATGGAAAGAAGGAACAAAGAAAAAAAAGGAAGGAAGGAAGGAAGAACAGATGGAATGAAGGAAAAGAGCACTGGACGGCAAGTGGGCCGGATCGCACCCCTCCGCGGGCCATATCTGGCCCACGGGCCGCATGTTTGACACCACTGCCCTAGGCATTGGGTGGGGTAGGTGCAGGGTTAGGGTTCAGGTTCATAGCTGTGGGACAATACCTTCATCATCTGACAATTTACCATCATGTTTAGAATTGATCATCCTCTACTTCACTATCCAGATCAAGGAGGATTTTCATGCTGTCATTATTCTGCTCATAAAGCTCATCTTTCATCTTTTCAACCTGCCAGAGAGTACAGATGCATAATGTTAGTAGGACTACATGCAGGGATCCTTTTATATTTGTCGTCCATCCTCCCTGAGTGTGGGCAGAGCTTTCCCATGGGAAATACAAGGTTCCCGTCTTAGGTAGAATGATATTTGATACGTCTTGCACTTTTCTTGCAGAAAGTGCGGGAAGGGGTGTAGTTCTGTGTGTGTGTGTGTGTGTGTGTGTGTGTGTGTGTGTGTGTGCATTTTTTTTCTGTATTTCTCATGCAGATTACCATCTAATTGACTTTTGTATTTTTATTACATGAATACAAAATAATGAAATGGACAGCTTTGTTATTTATGACTGTTTCAAAAATACATTTCAGGTGTTTTTTTTAAATGCTTCTTGTTTCTCTGCTGCAGTTTGTCATAAACTTCAAGGAGACCATGTTTTTCATTGAGAGGAAATGACTTTCCTTTCCCATCATGATTTCAATGTGCATGCAGCACTAGCCTCAGGTAACCAGCCGCAAGCAGACGGGTGACTCTGAGGCAATAATGGTGCTGCAGCTGCATATCATATCAAGTACGTATCATGGGAGTAAAGTAAAAAGAAAAAAAAAAAAAGATCATATGTTTTTCTCATATGTTGTCATGCATGAAAATACCTAAAATTAACAATATGAGCGGATAACTTGATTGCCATAGGCGACCGTCTGTAAAACTGCATTATATAAGAATAATTCTGTCACATGCTTTATGATCCATGTAAGTGGTTGATCACTGTAAGTGGAAATTATATTGAAGCCTAGATGTACTGCTCTAACACTTATTATACTAAAACGTTTTTTTCATTAAATTAAAGAGTTTAATTGTATATCGACACATCATGTACTGTAGGTCAAATTAAGTGTGATCTGAGGTTGAGAATACATAAAACAGAAACCAATGGTTCTGCTGCCTCCCTTAAATTCATTGGGATTGTGAGAGTCATTCGTAACCTTAGGGATGGTAATATCATAAATTAGTTATTAAAAAGGGAAGCATATTGGATACTCTTAACTCCTTGGAGCCACATGGCTTGAGTGACGCATTAGACTAACCTACATTATTTCTCTGTAGCTGGCAGCTTCATATGTAGGTAAAGTTGAGCCACTAAACTCCTCCTGGCACAATCCCCTTCCCCTCCCCTCTGTTATTAACCCCTTACATACAGTACTGTTTTGACATCTGACAGCTGTAAAAACCCCCTCATCTTGAAATTTGACGACTTTTCCTAAAGTGGCCCAAAATGCACAAAACCTTGACCTGTATCTAATAATGTGTCTTTTTGTTAAATGAATAGTTTTAATAAGATAGTTATGAACATTTCTTTTTTATGGTGTAGCAGTGAAGACTGATAGCTCTAATGGTTATACAATAAACCACACAATTCCATAAGGTTCTTGTAATTTTAATACAAATACATAAAATGATTGGTATGTTATATTTTCATGTCTTAGGTAAAATAGGACATTATATTGTGTGATAATAGGAGTTTTCTCTTCAAAAATAAAAATACACTCTCTCTGCTCTCTGAAATATTAATCAAGGTTTAATTACCCATTTATTGATCAGTCAGATAGACTATTGATGCATTTTAAACAGATCACTGGTTCAAAATTTGGTATAGACACTTTTTATGATGGGAATCTTAAACCGGGTCAAAATTGACCCAAATCACACTGCAAGGATGTAGAATGTGAACAGTATGTAAGGGTTAAGGCAGGTATATGTAATATCTACTCTCCTCCTCTGACTTTGGAAACATTTACATTACAATACATGTATTGTTTATTTAGTCTGGTAACCTCTTTCCTCTAATACGTTTATATTTTTTCAACTTTATTTTCTTGCAGTGTCACAAATCTAGATTTCTTGCTATCCCATTGATCCATAATGTTTAGAATTGCTATTGGTTTCCAAATGTTGTTGTATGACATAATGTCCAAAACACTCACAAACTCATTACCTCTGTGAGCAAACACAAGCCTGGAATAAAGACAAAGGAAGCAAATTGAAAAAAAAGAAGAAAAAGTATTTTAGATGAATTTTGGAGAACATTTAGGCAGTAGTTGAAAGTGGAGTTGTGACGGATATCATGATCACTGGAATAAAGAGATGAGGGAAAACAGCTCAATAACATATCGACACGATCCATTAATGTCTTTTGCAGTACAAACAAATGCTGCAGCCCTGGGGCAGGCTTCCTGCTGCGGCCCATGCTAAATGGGAGGCTTTGACATTTTCACTTTCAGTCTTTATTCCAGATGCTGGTCATATTAAGGAGGGTACACTTATACAATTTGTCTTTTATGGTCACTATGGCCATGTTTTATTGCAATTCATGTAGGGTACAAATAGTTAGCATTACTACTAACATAAATAATCTTTTTTCTCAATAGTAAGATTAAATTTTGATGTTTAGGAGCTATAATGTTTACTATGTGCAATATCTTTCTAGCCAAAGCAGCTCTGTGAGCATGAAGGTATTGGTATAGTTCAAATCAGCTGACATGCTCGTCACAGTCAAAAGAAAATACACGCTGAGGTTGACATATATAGTTGAGTTGTAGTTTTTTTTCATATGTAACAACTTTATTTCAAACAGTCAGTCAATATTGACAAAGTTAGAGATGAAATTGCTTACATTCAGATGGGTTGGGATTCACAAGGGTTGAAAATCATTAACAGAGAGACCAAAGGGACAAATAAAATGATAATAAATACTTTAAAACATATGCTAATAATACAAAAAAACAGTAAACGCAAGATTACTGAATACAAAATCAAGTAAAGACATTAAACAAAGCACATATAGTAATTGTCTATATAGTTGTAGTTTAGTATTAGATTTGTAAGTATTTAGTCATGATCCACACATTTAAGCTTTTACCTGATAATGCTAGATAAAAACTTTGGGGACCGCCAATAATTTGATAATTGTTTCAGTTACTTTTTGATGTTTTGTTGATGGGAATATGGCGCTTAATGATTTATGTTTATTTTTGTATCACAAATTGTGCAGTTTTAAAACAGATTTGAGACTACAAATTCTTCCTGATGGGGACATGACTTTACCAAATTGCAGTACAATCCATTCAATATTTCTCTCCTGCAGACATCCCAGCTCACACAGAAACACAAATATTAATCTCATGGCAGCAATGGAATAAAAGTCAGAGAATCAACAGTCAGTATGATTCACTAGGCAACATGAATATCTGTAGAAAAATGTAGTGGTTGAACTGGGATGAAAGAAAAACGTAATTTTAAAAGATAATATTAAATACAGAAACATTTTCATTGTGATCAACAACGTAGATGTGTGGTCTATCATTACCAGCTGCTATATTGTACAAATGTGGAATGACATTGGTATAATTTGACATTGAACAGAGGTTTGTGTATTGTTACTTTTCAGCCTTGTCAGTCAAGACAAAAGCACATGGTTCGACGAAAAGTTACAGTATAAAAAAACGGTATAAATTGTTCTTGTTTTTATTAGAAATTGTTTGACAGTGTCCTTGTTAATATGTAATTGCAAACATATTATGTCCTTCATCTTCATAAAAGGTAATTCAATTTCATTTTCAACATTTTTTTTTTTGTTTTACAATAACAATATGAACAGTATATCTTTTTAAAGACAATGTAACAGTATAACACTGAAAGCAATAACATGTTTCATTAGACCACATGCCTAATGGGACCAGAACAGACAAAAGGGACACTGCAGCCACCCTGCCTTAGGCAAGGATGAGCTGATTGACTCCCCATACACAAGTCATTCCTCATCCCTGTCCTGGGAAACTGTGCTGGTTTGATCAGAGTCTACTGTGCTGTACCACCTACAGTGTGACCAGATTAAAGAAACAGCTGTTACAATCATCCTGATAATGACTGCTGTCAGTTAAACCTGACTCGCTTCTATACTCAAGTAATCTGTCAATTTAAAATGGTTATGACAAATGAAATGTAACTGGTCATTGAAGAAATTGTACTTGCTTGAATTAATTTACTTATTGTGGTTGTAGACAGCTTTTAAGGTAAAACTCTAAGACAGTTTGATCTATCCACCTGATTGTTCAAGGCTCGGGTAAATGTTTTGTACTGTATGCTCTACACAGCTAGACGTATGAAACTTGTATGAGCTCAGAGAAAATTGCCTTTTCAATTTCATCCTGTGTTACTTCCATGCCAGCTTTCCCCTATTGACAATCCATTCAATAGTTGCTGAGATATTTCAGTCTGAGCAAAGAGGTGGACTATAACATTTCCATCCTTAGAGCTATGCTGCGGGTGTGGCTTAAAAAAAACTTACAATACGATACTGTATGATACTGTTTTCCTGTTACTTGAATCTATGCAAAAGGAAAGCAACCATTGCTAATTACACCCATGAGACAATGAAAACAGACACCAGCAGGTCTTAAAGTAGTACTCTACCTAAAATCTATCTTTTTTTGTAGGAAACATTCACCCCCTGTCGTCTTGAAAGATGGCTATAATAGGTTTGCAGTTTATTCTATCATGAAGAACAAACGCTGTGGGCAAGGTGAATTTATGTCGGTTTCATTTGATTCCCATAGTGAGTTTTCAAGGTGTGAAAATGATCAAAATCAAACCACTCCTGCAGCAGCTTTTCTTGTCTTGTTTGCTAAAATATAGCTAAATACACATCATCTGTGTCAACAATCACACATGACCCACTTGAGCGTGACAGCAGGTGTGTTTTGGTTAGCATCTGTTTAGCATTTTCTCTTCTATTGGTCAAAAATGGTCTGTGCTAGTGAGGGTTTCATACTAAAAAGAAAGACTGGACTTAAGAGTATTGCTTTAAAGTTACTCTCCATGTATGATCCATGATTTCTGTTTTATCTTCACTCTTCAAAGATAATTCAAAACATCTTTGCTGTTGGATGGAAATCCCAGGGAGTCTTTCTTCTGGGTGTTTCTTATCAAGAATGAAGAGAGAGGGGAAAAAAATTGATCCAAGATACTCTGTGTTTAATCAATGTTTCTTGATGTCTCTTAGGCTCCAACAGGGTCATGAAGATTTTACAGCCCATAAAAGACCAATAGTTCTTAAGTTCAGAATGGCAGATGGAAAGATGTGTGTGTATTTAGAAATACAGACATCTTAGACTTAATCACGGACTGGAACCGTAATGTTTACCCAAATCACCACGATAACTTCTTGGGTGTTAAGGATGGTCACTCTTGAATACAAATAAACACACTGTTAAGTGTAGCTATACAATAATTCAATTATTAACTTTACCACCTCTATCCCGTTAAGAAGAAGACATGTCATTTTCTGGTATTAATTTCAGCATAAAAATGTTACATCACACTGCCATTTAACATCTATGGGTAATGTTGCTGAAGCAGCTTTGTGAGGCATAGGCACACTGGTGTTGTGACTAACAGCAAACATCACCATGTTAATATGCTCACACTATTGTTTAACAGGTATAAACCATCTTATTTTAGTATGTTAGCATGGTAACATTCGAAAATTAGCAAAAGCACAGCTGAGACTAAGGGTAGCGTAATTATGTTTGCAGGTATTTGGTCATAAACGAAAGCATTGGACAAATTTAAAATGTAACCTGTTGATGACACTAGATAGAGAGGCCAGAGCATCACTAAAATTGCCACAATTCATCCTGAGGGTTACATTAATATCAGGCGGGGCGTTCCGGTCCTCTGAAATGAGGCCAACGCGGAAGTAACTTAGAACTGTATTCTATCAAAAGGCCACCAGGGGGCGACCGTTTTGGTGTCAAAAGGACTTCTGTCTCTATACAAGTCAATGGAGAATTCACCAACTTCTCACTTGATTTCTAACCTCAGTAAATGTTTTCAAAATGTGTTTATGGTCTCAATCGCTAGTTTAAAGCCTTCTTCAATGGAGTATGATTAAAAAAATTTTGGCCTCCCTGATTTTATATTTGACGATAAAGCAGGGTATGCATTAGGGCGTGGCTACGTCCTGATTGACAGGTTGATTGACCAATGTCCTCGAGATCCAGCCCTCGCAACCTATCGCAACCTCCCCGCTCCACCTATGGCCCCGCCTAATGCCCATATAAGTAGAATCCGTGTTTTTATTTTTCCCAGCATGCACCAGAAATTTTCAAGATGGCGCTGCCTAGATTCGAGACTATTGGCTTCCGAGCAGTAGTCCACAAACCAATGGATGACGTCACGGATGTTACGTCTATTTCTTTTATACAGTCTATGATTAATATCTGTACAAAATGTCACAGCTATTGAGATATTTTGATTTTTTTTTAAGCGTAAACATCATGGTGGCTCTTTTAGGGGATCACCAAAGTCATGAGGATATGTCCCGGATGAGACACAAAGGTGAGAAAATGGGATTCCACTAAATTTTCTGACAGTCCGTCCCGTTATTGTTGAGATATTTCAGTCAGTGGTGGACCAACTGACCGACTGACATTGTCATCCTTAAAGCCACACCTAGAAAGAACAATTAACCTTGGACCATTGCTAATACAAATACTCATGCCTATGATTATTCTTGTATTAAATGATTAATTTGCGTGTGATATCTACAACTTGAGCCGGTGAATAATACTTAGGCATGTTTTAATTGCAGCTGAGGTACTTATGTCGTTATAATTTGCCATTCTAACTGTTTAACAACTTAATCATAAAATGTCAGTAAAAGAGGTTAGTTGCAAGGGAAGGTAAAACATTTACAGTCAAATTTGATTGTGAAGTATAGTGCAAAATTAAGTTTTGCATGCAATTAAATATCTGTAATCAGGAGCACTTCATCAGCAGCAGCGCCGTTCTGCCTCTTGAAAACACTTTCGCTTCTATTCTTTCTCAAAACTCCTTCAAGTGATTTACTTCTAATTTTATTCCATTGGTTTGTTAGTTTTCCACTATGAGACATAGAAGCAGAATCTGCATTCATGTAATATTGCAGTTTTACAGATTGATCCCTCTTGTGTCTGATTTATTGGAAAAGTTAATCTTTGTCTTTGGAGTTTAGAGAACCACATGTAACAAGATCTATTGTATTTCTACAAAGCCACAAATTTAGTGTCATAGAGATTCGAGTGTTAAAAGTGTACATTTTTTTGTTATAAAAACCCATTGATCAGAAGAATAAATCAAAAGCTCATTATGCACAGAGCACTGAACACTGCACTGAGCTGGGAAATGAGTTGCGCCGTTTGTTCACTTGCTGCATGTACAGTGTAACAATTAGTTGAAAAAACCCATTTGCAGTCAGCACACTAAATGACTCTTTTTTTTCAGACACAATTTGTCCTTGTTTATTTCACCTTGGAGATAACTGCTCATCAATATCCGTTAATATCACACCTAACAGCCACATCAGTGGAGTGTGTCTGGGGGAAGAACTGACAAGTACCTGCTGCGATGTACAACTGGCAACTGGTGTCCTGATAAGGGTAATAAAATGATGCGCATCAAGACTCCTATCAGTTTCCATGCTGTACCACAGGTAATGGTGTGTTATTAACTCTTTTTACACACTCACTATCTCTTTCCACAGAGTTAAAATGCCTTATAGCTTTTGTGATGTTTTAATTTTCAAGATTTACATAATAAGACTGTAAAATCTGTATGGGTGGCAGCCTCTGTAATCACATCCGTAGGACACATCCAGGACAGGTTAATGGTGTAAAAGCACACACATATGCACTTACCTGTACTGTATGTCAACACATTCTTTCAGCCTGACATTATCTCACCCGCTGTGGATATTAGACTGCCTATTGGCTTTTAACCTTGTGCAACACCATATAAGCTCAGATCAGGCTTGTAGGATACTTAAAGGGGACCTATTATTCTTCTTTTGGGTTTCTGTTACAATGTCGGATAATAAGGTTAATATATGTAGAAATGCCCCCTGCAAGTCAAAACCCAAGGCTTTAACCTGCCCTGACTGCTTCACTTGCAACGTTTTTTCTACCTTAGTGTCAGGTCGACTCTAATGTCTGTCCCTTCCTTAGCCTTGGTAGGTTATTGCATGTGTTGTTTGTGTTTTCCACTCTTATATTTGAGATCAGATTCAGCTCAAACATGTACAGTATTTGAGAAGTTGACATTTCGAGTAAAGAACAATAAAAAGATAGCAAAATCCAATTACTATAGTTTTTTATAGTCGGCCATGACACAGCTTCTGGACGGTAAGCAAACAAAACACAGTGGGCCACTAAAAGGCCAGTATACAATAGACAATGAGGGGTTTTTTTTAACTGTAAGTCAAACAAAGATATTCTAGTAAAGCCCCAGATTAGAAATATAGACCTGGAAATTTGTCAAATATGTTCCCTTTAAGAACCAGTCAGCAAAGCTTGAGATGGTTGCATTGGTACCTCTATCTCGTATTTATACACATATTGGACGTCATCAGCCAGAACACAAATATTTACTGTTTTTATGAAATTGTAAGGCTTTTGTACGTAACGGTCTATCTTTCACCACTGTTATCTTCCCGCTCCACAGACGCTGATCTTCAGCTTGTCATGACTCAGAATGGCTTCCTGTTTTCCTAGCGCCTTACCCAAAATGACTTTGCACAAACCATCCTATTGTTAACTTTCACTAGAATGGCTCTTACAATAGCATACAAACTCCCAAGACAGTTACTAAAATTGCTCAATTTATTCACAATCTGAGTTTGAAAGTGACATGCTTTTCCAGTTTTTCAGTATCTGAGAACAATGACAGTACTGCAGGTGATATGTTATGTTAGGTGGTAAGTCATCATTCAGGTGTTGCTTCAAGTCATGTCATTCAAGTAAATTAGAGTACTGTCAATCATCTCGTTAATACTAGAAAGTGAAGGCAGATTGAGCAAACACCTCGTTTCCACATCTTTTCTTAAAGGAACAGATCAACATTGTAGGAAAACAGCTTATTCTTTTTCTTGAGTTAGAAGAGAAGATTGGGAAGATTTCTTTTTAATTGCCTGAACAGTCAGTCAAGCAGCTCCTTTTCACCATCTGCCTCTGACAGGAATTCAACATACTAAATGACAGCAATCAATAAATGGCTAACTTGTGCAAACAGTGCAGACATATTGCAAAACTTTGATGATGAACCACAGACACTCAACAATGGCCCAATGGAGGCTGTTGAATTGGTGTCAGGGGCTACAGTGTGGTGTCAGGGGCTATGGTGATATAAATATGAGTGTGTTCTGCCCGAGGTGAGCAACGAGTTGTAGCTTCTGTGTTTACCAAGCAGACAGAAGCACAAAAACTACAATTTTTCCCAACTATAAATGTCCATGTCACTTGTCAAAAATACCTCCAAGCACTGCCACTACTAAAAGGCCAACATATACAGTACAGCACAGTATGGACACCATATAACATGTTCATTCACAACTTTATTCCTTTCGATTTGCTGTTTGATACTTCCTCACAATGCTTTTGTGCAAAAGTGACATGTGTTATTAATTTACTCTAAGAGAAGTAAAGTGCCCTGCGTTAAGGGATATCAGTGTGTAAATGAGGATGCCTGATTGTTGCTATCATCTCAAGAGGATTTAAGAGCACATGGCCCTCCACTGCTTCCGAGATGCAAGTAAATGACCCTTTTTTCAGATAATATGGAGGAGCCCGCTCATTGTTAGCAATTTCATTGAAAATGCTGCATAGTATTATTACGAGACAATTGGGTCTGAGCTGAATCCGGGGAAGGTTATCAGGCGAGCCGAAATTCAGCAGTTCCATTTCGAACATTAATCATTCTGATTATTTCTCAACAACGAGTTTAGCTTGAAGAAGAGGAGGTGTGGGGGTTTTGCCTCTCATTAGCCAAGGAGAAATGATGTCTGCTCTGGTGGAAAAAAAATCCTTTCTCTCTTGGTGAACCTACGTGAACGTCTGGACCGTGAAAATTGAGCAACAACAATGGTCCTCCTGCCAAAAGCCCACATTTGTTCGGCTGCACAACATTGAGCTGGTGATTTCTGTCCATCTGTTCTCCAGCACAGCCTGATATTCAAGCTAATCACCATGACTGCTATCATCAGCACTGGTCATTCAGTGGGGCTGATCTGCTGAACTCCACACAAAGGCAGGAACACCAACCATGTGTCTCATAGGCTATTATAACAATGCAGCAGGTGTGGAAGGGTGGAGAGGCTAAAGATATGTGGACAAAGTAGCAACAACAGTAGAGGCAGCAGCAAAGTTGGAAAGCAATGCATTTGTATGAAGGCACATGAATATGCTCACATTTCAATATTCATGAAAGGAGTATAGCATATTGGAAATGTAGTCCTTTTTATGCACAAACAATTAGGAATTTAATGGTTTGAAGTCTGCAATAATAAACATTAGGTACAACTGTCACCTTTCTGACAATGTCAACAAAAACTGAAAATTACTCAAAAAAGCTGAATTTATGGCAGAGCTGTTACATTGGATCGCATTAGATTGCACAGGTGCTCCTAAAATAGTGCTCGATGGGCGTATATCCAATATGCAATCTGTGTTGCAGGACTGGTCTCGATGTCACTCTACTGCATCCAATTAAAAGTATTCATTTTACACTCAGGTGTTCATGATATTTTTAAACATAGCACCAAAAGTTTGCAAAGGTGTCAGACTGGAGGTTGTTTCTAGGGAGTCAGTAATGCATTTTAACTTATTAATCTGATAGAAAACTAAATAAAATGGCAATATTGTAAGTACAAATCATAAAATCCCTTTCAAATACTGAAGGGGAAAAAGACATTGACCCTTGGAGAATCATATCTTGTGAAAAACCGCAGTACAGCCCCTATACCTCATGTTTCAAAAGACTGATATGTCTGGAAAAAAAGGCTTTCAAAAAGAAAGGAAAAATCTTTCTTGACAGCCAGAGTCTGATTCCCTTTCAAATATCCTCTGCTTGACAGCACACATTTACACTATTGTTCCTCCCCTTATCTGTCATTCGAATCAGTCCTTCTGTCAAATTTGAATCCTGGTATCTGTCGCAGGACGGCTAAATGGCTTTCTCCCCGTGTGTTTGATGTCATTGCTGCCCTTTAGGAACAGGAAAACTTCCAAAATGTAGCTGAAACAGAGAGCATCATAAACCGCCATTGTGAGTGCTGCTGACATGTCGGAGCCTATCGCCTTTCATCCATTTTTCATTATTATCTCAGGATCCTGTGTATTGGCTTTAGTAAAGATGTCTGTATGAACACTGGTCACAATACCAAGACACAACTATTACACACAACAGTCCTTCAACATGATTAATGATTGGTCATGTTTAATACAGCACCGCTTAAAATCTCCTTCATGCAACTGTTGCTAGGTTAGCTACATTTAGCTATTGGCTAGCTGCTAGGCTATAGCAAGCAATGTTTTTCTCTACTTCACTACAAATTAGAAAAGAGAATAATAATTTTAGTCCTATAAACCTCATACGGCTTGACTTAAAAGCCATATTGAGTTAAATTCAAATTACTCCACTACATTTATTCACCACTTATAGTTACTAGTTACTTTTTAAATTAAGATTGTATATTAAAGAATAATGCAGTTTTTTTTTATTCACTCATTTCATACACATACTGCATTGGTGTATGAAATGTGCTATGCAAATAAAGTGTTTTATTTATTTTAAAAAACGTAGGCAATGATACAATTCTATAATATGATGCAGTATTTGACTATTAATCTACCCAAAATATCCTGCTTTGATGAACCACAGCAATACAATTAGTATATGTGTATTTATTAGTGATAAAAACAAACAATATAATGTATCATAACAATATAACACTATTTTTAATTCAGGGTTTGTACTTTGTATTTAAGTAAAGGGTCTGAATTCTTCCACTGCTGATTAGTTATCACACTGGTCTTAAGACCCTCAATGGACAGGTAAATTATACATGTTATATGGAAACATTTAAAATATTGCTTTTATTCTCTCTTTATTTACAATCAAGCCATATGAGAGAATGGAGGACTGACAGATTTCCATAAGCGAAAACAGTTGGTGGGTGGGAATGATCGAAAGCAAATTCCAGCAGCTGACTGTGCCGTCATTAAAGAATATGGACCTAGATGTGGGTGTCGACAGGTGTGAACACTTGTCGTGTCTGGTCCCCGGCTGCATAATTAAATGTTGGCAGGCTAAAGACAGGTGCATGAGCTAAGTGACTGGGAGATCTGGCCTTTCAACCAACCTGTCACTTTGACTTTAATAACCACCAACAGTGATAATGTCTCACATTAATATCATCTTGTAGCGGTTATTGCATACATTTGCATATTTTACATTATGTATGTGCATTCAAATTGACTGCCATATATATTTTTTTGTGGCTTCTTATGTAATTAGGACATTTTTGTCATTAGTTAGAAAGTAACAGCTAAAATACACCATGCACAGATTTCTAACTCCGTCACCATCACTGTATGCATGTTGAGTTTTTGCCAAGTGAAAAAAACAAAAAAAAACAAACCCACAAGTTTGCGCAGCTGTGTCGCATTGCCTCTGATACAATGAGGTATTTATTTCAATCACTTTTAAACAGATTGTACTTGTCTTTTGTTACACAGCTCTATGTTTTACACAGTTTTTACAGATTTGAGGCCCACAGAGCCGTGTGTAGAGACCAACTGCACATAAATAGAGATAAGCTTATCCAGCTTCCGTGGTCACTGTTGCTGCTTTAGTTGATGATAATGGAGATGCTTTGCTGAGGCCATGCTACAACGATGTGTTGTCCCGCGTCCTTGCCCGGTGTATTTTGGTCATCATTTTGATATTACCTTAGTCATCATGATTGGTAATAGCCTTCAAATAATTCCAAATCTTCATCTTCTGCACATAACTGCTTTATTTTCACTGGAATAACAGCAGGCTTATACTTGCTGATGTGTTTTTTCATCAAGCTAATGTACACATATGGGATAGATATGAATCTGTATATCCATATTACAGTGCTGTAACTATTTCTGTCTGTGTGAGTGTGTTGCAGTTTTTATATATTCTTTTATTTTTGGCATCGTATTGGAAAAAATCAAATTATATTAAACAGTCAATCGTTCTGTTTTATTAAATGGTAAATGAAATAACACTACAATTTAAAGTCAGCTAGATTAAAACTAAAGCATGTTTGTACATCTTAAACTGCTCCATGTGTTTGTTTTTGTCAGCACATTGTTATTTTTCATTTTCATGTTCGCTGGGATGTTATTTTCTACTTTTCTCCATCGGTGACCTGTTTGGCAGGTGCAATCAGCATATGTTATCCTTCTATCTGCTGCTGGATAATATCACAGCAATATTGCTTTCCTCTCTGTAACTGCATGTCATCAAAACCTTCCTTCTCTACAAAGTTAACTTTTACTATCAAAAATAGGTTGATTTAGCTCATCAATCGTTTGGTTCGACTCAAACATTATGAAACCATTTCTGCATTTGGAAGATAATGTCAGCTGTCAACGACAATAAAATGGAAATAAACTGCCAACATTTTGAGATAGCAGTTTTTTTGCAAGACACCAGCAATGATGAGTGCGGGGCTGTTTGTAATCGTCCACTGTGAACCTTTCAAGCCATTATTCATCAGTGCAGCACTGCAGCTTGAAAGAAATTGCAAGTTATTAACTCTGCTCTCAGAGAAATTAATGTGTCCTACTCGGAAATGCTAAGCCACGAGAAAAGTATTATATAAAATCACAGTTTAATCCTCTTCACTGATGTAATCTGTTGAATGGCACACATCTGAAATCTGATGCTGGAACTGGGCTCTCTCCAAAGTACACTCAATGCTCTGGACTTTTCCTGTGATGCCAGCCAGGCAGCTGCATGCTCTGTGCTTTGTGCCAGATGCTCTGAGCTCAGCACATGGTGACCCTGGATAACACTGGATATGGGACATTGATTAGGTCTAGCCATGTTGCACCATACTACAGACACCCCCCCTACACACACACACACACATACACACTTTGAATCCATATCATAAAATTTCAGCTGTTCAATATGCTGTTTTTGGCCCTGTCCAGTGTCATTTTACTGCACTGTTCATGGCCAAGCTTCATTTCCTGTGCAACTAACAATGCAAATGTTTGACTTGTTGCTAAATTAACATGGGAAGTTTATCAAAGGCTGATTATCAAGAACAATGTATGCTTAAACTGCAAGATTAAATTATCATTGGCAATTTAGCCTTATTTTTTTATCATTTGTACTTTCCTAATGTTTATCTTTGTGTTGGTGAAAATAGGAGATGAAAAAGAGATTAATGGTTAAGGGACTGAAGAGACTTTTTTAATTATAAAGTCAAAATTATGGGATAATGAGTCCAATTTATGTGGTAATAATAATATTGACTTTTCTAATTTACTATCTTATAATTTAACAGCAATTCATAATGTTTGACTTGTTATCTTATCATTTTGACCAAGTAACTTCAATTTTGAGTATTTTTTATTTTTAGTATGCTTAATTTTTTATTTTTGCAGAAATACCCCTCTGTATTGGACATTTTTTTATTTTAATGATGTTTTCTTTTAATCAGGAATATTAAACTACAGTCTGCATGTATTTATTTGACCCCAAAAAATACTCTTCCAACAGCTGCACAGGCACACCAAAAAACCACAATGTGTTGCAATGTGATTTACAATGTCAGTTACAATAATTATTTCAAGCTAAAAACCACAGCAACCCAGATGTCACTTGAGTTCAGCATGTGGTGAGATAGGCAGTGCTTTAAAGCAAAAATCTATTCTCTGATACTCCGTCATGTATCATCAGCCTGTGGTTTTCATCTTGTTCCAAAAGACACTTTGCGATGCAGCCTTGTAACTGACCTTTTTCTGTGGCCATTGATCCCTCAGGCTGGCTTCTGCTTCAGTTGGGGCCTTTGTACTAAAAAATTTGGCCGGTACATTCAGGTTGAGAGGGACAGAGCAAAAAGTATGACTAAAAGAAAAAAAAAAAAAAAAGTTTTCTGTAGTTTTCTGTGTTAAAGTGGTTAAAGTTGGCAAATGGTTTTCATCACAGCTTTACCTTATCATCTGAACAAGTTGCAGGACTTTCATAATCTGTCCATGATTTTGTTCAAACACTCTTTAAATGGTGAGACGAATTCAGGTGGACTGCTGGGCGAAGCAGAAATCCTTTCATTACCCTTGGCATCACAGCAGGGATGGAGTAAACCGTTTAAATGTACAGGCAGCTGGTACTGTATGATGCTGGATGTCTGTCAACTGAGGATCAGATAGTCACATGCAACGATACAGATGTTGTGGCATTAGCATGAGCCAGGGCAACATAATAAACACAGAAAACCTCTTAAAAACATTTTCCATTTAGCTTCATGTATCAGATGTGTGTTTACTAGTTTTGGTTGTTTCCAAGCTGTTGATACATGAGACATTTTATTTTCCTGGCGTAAAAAAAGTTTAGTTTATCAGCAAAGCAACATTTGTTCTGATTTTTAAGGGAAGAAAAATCATCACATATGGCACACACCAACACCAGGCAGGTAGGATTTTGGAGCATGCCCCAAACATCGCCCACTCATATGGGTCAGCGAGACTACCAACTCTTGGCTGGTTGCTATACAATTTAATTTAAAAAGATATATTTCTGACAGCATAATATAAAATGGCACCATGCCTGGATAAAACTACTTTAATATGTATTCGCCAATTAAGTTAAGAAAGCAAAAAAAAACAAAAAAACATCATTACTCTTGAATTTCTTGCAAATGGATTTGATAACTAAAAGTAAACTGTAGCTTCCTTACTACAATACAAAAATAAACCACTTAATTTGCACTTTATTTAATGCTGGTTAATTTAATTTGATGATTATGATCATGATTGGTACATAATTTATTTCAATGATTCATATAAAAGTAGAAATGTTCTGCAAATATTATATAAATATCAGAAAATGTGTTTGTATGTGAGGAAGTTTGTGCACCTGTGTGACATTTTCAGATGAACAACCACCAGGTATAATCCCAATTACATCCTGTGAGTGGGCCAAAAGAAACTAACTTGGGCACATTAGACAGCGACAGATTTTTTTAGTAGTTTCTATAGCAACCACACAGATGTACAGTGTCTGCTATATTTCTGCATAACAATGGTTTTATTCTTAAAGGGCTTTTTTCTGAAATCTCAAAAGACCTTATTAGTACATGTACCTTTTCTTTTGCATTAACTGCTATCATCACCTCATCTCTTTCACTCTCTACCATCTATAATTAGATAAGCCATTTTTAATGAACACCTGGAAGTCCATCAACACTGCAAGCTTTGCTGATACAGATACAACTACAGTACCAATCAGCATTGCTTTAGTAAAGATGCAAATGAACTGAGGAGACTTAGACTTAACACCACCGCCGCACATTTCAATTAGTTTCATTGTTACTGGTATTACATTTGTCATCGTAAATAGCACCATATGCTCACACTACTTAATTCAAGTTGGGGAGAGATTATGAGCAGATGATTTAGCAATTGCACCGCTCCTCCACAGTGATATGATACTGGCTGATGTGAAGTGAAATGAAGCCAGGCACTCGTATGAGTTGAGGGCACCATATCCCTCCCCTCTGATTGACTAAACATTTAGCTGTGATATAATTGGCCTGGTAACAAAGTGACCATGGGGCGTGAATACATTTGTAACAAGCCCTTTGATCAGACTCAGAGGCACATTGGCATCTAGGGCCTCCCTCGACATGGTGAGCTGTCAGCATTGTTTGGTGAGTTGTGAAGGGCAGGAATTTCAACACAGACTAAAAGATGTCACGGCATTCCTCTACCTTGCACTTTCCTCATCAAACGTGATTACCTCTATCATAAGACCTTAAATTCAGAGAGTAAAATAGCCACAAAAAAAGCTCGTCTAATTGTCTAATAGATGTGACATTTGCTACATGTAACTTGGCAGATCTGTGATAGTAAACAATATGTGAAAAATCTAAAACCTAACCAATGAAATTCTGAGCAAATATATCACATTTTCCTCCAGCCATGCCAGCTGTTGGCGGGTTTGTCCCAAAAGTTAAATTATCATTGAGGTCCATGAGCAAAGGCCCTTGCCAAGTGGACTATGGATGGAGAAAATCAGGCATCTCCAAGCAGCAGGGGTGAAACTGTCAACTGCTGCGGTGGGAAATGCACTGTGGTTGCCCTCGCCTTCTGGCCCACTCCATCTCCTGCTTCATCAGAGGCTCGCCCTCACACACCCCAACCCCTCCCACCACTCCGCGAATCAGCAGATCTGTAACCTTTCGGCGGTGATGAATAGAGGGCGTCTGCAGCCGTGGCTCCTACCACAGGCACAGATGGATGATGGTGAGCTGTTAAAGTGCTTCCTGCACTACAGTGGCCGACATAGTCAAGGCAAACAGCAATGGGCAATGTTCCTGTGTTTTATTTCTCTCTTTTTTTAATGATGTTTGGGCTGTGAGTGCCATTGATAAGAGCTGAAACACAGTCAGAGTACCTGGTGCATCAAGTCACACAGTTTTTTTTTTCTCTGTCGTTCTCTGCCTCACCCGACATGAGCAAAAACATTAACGTCAAAACATTTTTGAAATATTAACCACCTGTGCGTTTCAGCAGCCTGCAGTTATTAGCGACTTCTGACATGACATGTCAAACTACTCCAGAGCCTGAGACTGTCCATATAATTCACTTTTGTGTGACGCTATATCTAGTAATTGCATGGCTAATTGCAGGGCTAATTGAGAAGTATTCAGAATTAATTATAAACTCTTCTCCCAGATGATGAAAAAAAAAAATCGTTCAATTATATGCACTTCTAAATCCAGTCCTAATCATACCACTTAGCCCCTGTAAAAAGTCAATAAATGGATGCAGAGTGTTTTTCAGTTTTTGCAATAATATTCAAAAATTAAGTATATGTTTACACGTAAAGGACTAGTCTGTATGATTTAGGGGATCTACTGGCATTGGATCTATGGAGACTGTCATGTTGCACTGTAGTCCAGAACTAACAAATCAAACACTGGCTCTAGAGAGGGTCTTTCATGTCTTTTTGCAAGTTACACTATAGGTTCGTCTACAACGTGCTGAGAAAGGGAGAGGTAAAGGGAGGGGTATTCGGTTGGTCGCAATCTGCAATTTCACTGCTAGATGCCACTAAATCTTACACACTGCACCTTTAATATCTAACTTTTTTCCTTTTTTTCCCCCAAATTATTTACGTTCTTCTCCAGTGAATTGAGAGTTGCTTAATGGAATTATTTTCAATATAAATCGCCCTCTTTATGATGTTGATTCTTGTAAAAACAAACAAAAAAAAACACTCAATACTCTAAATCCTATTGTACAGCCGACACAGATATTAGTGACTCTGGGGAGGGATTGAAGCATGAGCAAACATTGGAAAGAACATAAACCATTAGATGCAGAGTTACAATGAATTGCATAGTATCCAAAGAGAGCTCTGTTACAAGCATGGAGGCATTTAGAAGAGTTAAGCATGTGCTCATGTCTGCACAGTGGCAGTTTTATTTTCATCAGATTAATTCAGCAACTGAAGATGCATTTAACTCTAACAATAGCATGGTGATAAATCATTTGTGTGACCAGTAGAGGCCAGCTATGAGGCGTACACACGAGAAGGAAATATCACAAATAATTTCTTTTTTAAGGTACGGGAGGAGAAAATAAAATGTGAAAGAATCAACCTTATTTACACATTCCTTGCATTGTTGTGCCACGCATCAATACTCTTGCTTATCAAACACGTTGACATTTTGGGATGCATTTAACTGGCTAAAGCTCATTTGCATAAAAGAGCTACTGCAGCATTTAATGTTTGTGACAAGCACATTTCCAGTGCTTCTGATGCACAGGCATGAACCGGTATAATCAGTAAGGATCCTTCGGGAACACTATGTTACTCACACTAACATGAGTCCCATGCGTTACAGTGCGTTACTATTGACATATTGAAAGCTGCTCAGAAGATGACCTACAAACATTGATCTCTTGACCATCTCAGATACTGACATATATATATATAGCCTCAGAAATGATCCATTATTTGGAGTGAGGATTTTCCCTCTCTGCTTCATACAAACATACAACTTAAAAGAATACGGCTGTTAGCATTTTGTAGCACAACAAGCTAACGGGATAAGAGCAGTATTTCCACACGTGCTGTCACAGCTGCCTCATTTTAATGATTTTAAAGCAAATCATTATTTTATGCTGCAATCGTATATTTAATGCTCTATTCTAGCATTTTATTTCTCTCTTTCTATTTTTTCTGTACTTTGTATTATTAGTGTGGGGTCGGGGGGTTAATTGTATGTTTTATTGTTTCTCAAATTGCATGTTTTTCTGTTTTATGTAAAGCACATTATTGAGTTGCCATTGTGTATGAAATGCCTTATACTGAACTACTCTACAGAAGCTGAAAACGTGATCACTGTAGTCTTTGGAGCCTTTTCCATACAATACATGACCTTTGGGGCAAAAGAACCCTGTGAAACAATGTGACTCATTGACCTGCTTTTGGACAACAATGGCGCTCTACAGCACAGATTAATAACAGGCTTTGGAAACACACACAATAGCATCAATTCATTTTTTGGTTTGGATCTGCACAAATGATTTGTTGACAATAAGAAAAATGTAGAAAATAGCCCTTTAATAATTCCAGTTTTGAGTCATTCATCCCCATGAGTCACAGCGATGGCATATAAGAAGCATGTTATTGTTATGATAAATTAGTGGTTGGTTAGGTTCCGTTTTTTTTTTTTCCTTATGTGAGAAAAAAAGGGCGGAAACGACAGTGCAGCTAGATCAGTAATCCTAGTATGACGAGAATTGTAGCTTGCACTACATTCGAATTTTCTTTGTACAGGAAATCATGTGCAAATGAAGACACAGAAGAGAAATGTCTGATCAGTCTCATGCTGTTTGCTCATATAGATGCCTCCAGGGCAGATTTCTACATGATCTCTGGTTGGCTACTCGGTAACAGCAGTCATCAATGACAGTTTCAACTTGGGGTTGGATGTGTCAGGTAGGACTTGTCACATTATACAGACAGCTGATATGACAGAAAAAACTGTAAGAGCAGCAGCTTAGATACAGAAGAGGCAGTCAGATGGAAGAAGCAAGAAGAAGCAAGTAGCTGTTTCAGTTCTGTAATTTTCTCTCATTACAAAATTCTGTGTCAATTTGACAAAGGGAGTGTGTTTGCCTGCTTTTTTGACTAAATTTGCCTTTGTGTGAATACATTCAGCAGACTTACTCTATGGCTAGATTAGAAATTCTCAATTGAATGGAGTTGAAAAGACAACATTGCATCCATTTGTCCATGAGAACCCAGCTCAAATTTTGATGATGTGTATCCACTTTTGTCCATATTTGGATTACAGTTAGTTAATTTCTTTTAATATACTCATCCACTTTCTAACTGAGAGTCAGATGAAAAGATCAATATCTCCCCCATGTCAATATGCTAAATGATAAGCTAGAGTCAAGGGCTGGACTCCAGGAGGTCACTGTCCCTGGCCAAGGAATAATATAACACATAACTCCCCATAAAACCACAACTTGTGGTTTTTACCTTATACATTTGGTGGTGGACATTTGCACAGTGTGTGTGTGTGTGTGTGTGTGTGTGTGTGTGTGTGTGTATATTGTTCAATGTTTGGTGGTGTTTCTGACAGATTGTGAAAACGAATTTCCCCATGGGACAATAAAGACCATCTATCCATCTATCCATCTATCCATCTATCTATACATCTATACATCTATCTATATATCGAGAAATAACATGTTAAATATTTAGCTTTAAAGGTGTTACTAGGCAATTTTGTACCTTTCAACAGAGCTAGGCTAGAAGTTTTCCTCGTTCTCTACCCTTTAACCCTTACATACTGTTCATATTCTGACTCATAATTAGTCTCTAATTAGTAATTAAATGTTTGATTAATGAAGCTGTCAGAGAGAAGAGTGCATTCTATTTATTTATGAAGAAAAAGACCTTCGCAATCATTAGTCCAGGAAAATATAAAGATGATAAAGATATGATGAATACAGCAACATGTTTGAATGGCGTTTTTTGAATTTTGTACATGTGCATATACAAAAATGTGTATCAGCTGCACAGAAGAAAAAGTGTATTTTATTTCCATTGGTCAAATTTGGAAAAAGTCTTGCTAAAAAAAGAATTGTATATATGGTGTTTTTACAGCTCTCATATGTAAAAATGGGTCAAATTTGACCCTGTACAGTATATAATGTGAAGCTAAACAAAGCTATCTATCTCCTAGCATGAGCTTGAATTTTGAATTTTAGCATACAGAAATAAGGGCGGTATGAATCTTCTTATCTAACTTGCGGCAAGAAAGAGAAAAAGAATGTAGTTTTCCGGAAGATCAAACAGTTCCTTTAATTGAAAAAATGATATCTTCTTTGACCTTGAGGCTCATAAATTAAACCAGTAGAAGTGCCTGGTGTCAGTGGATGCACTAAGGGACACTGTGGCTGTAACCTTCCAGCTCCCATGTGTCACTGTTAGATTGCATGAGTGTTGCTTCAAGAGGCAATAAGTCATGTATTAAATCTATTAAACTCCCTCTGTCACCAGCAGGAACTATACTCAATCAATAAAACCTTTCACTCTGGTATTTTCTCTCATCTCAATGACTGTGACCTGTAACTGACAATAACAATTGTTATACTTTCACAATAAAGAAGATAAATGTGGTTAATTAGGGCAAATAATCAACAAAAATGAATTGAGAAATGACTCTGTAATAATAACAACAACACAGGACAATACTACATTATAGGCTTGAAATCATCATTATAGCTTTCAATAGAGAAGCTGCAATATTTAGTGTGACACTGGTCGCTTAATTTGACACGTTTTTTTATTGACCAGTTATTAAATTACTCACAAGTAGTACATAGATTTTCCTTGTTATGTTTTATGCTCCAAAATCTGACACCTAATAGTCCGCTGTAAAACTCTGTTGTATGCATAAGCTAAGTGACTGCTAATTTAAAAAAAGAAAAAGAAAATACAAAGAAATCTTATTGAATAATCAAAATAAATGTATTTGGGAGGGCCACACACACCAGAGCTTGTGGAAGTCTTGATTTTCCAGTGGTGAGGGAGAAAAAGAAAAGAAAGACTGACAGGAAAGTGAGTTTGACATCAGCATGTTGCCAAGTAATCGTTAAGTAACTGCTATTGATTGCCAATCCAGTCAACCCCCTGCAAATATGCTCCTTCTGTGTTACGAGACAGTACAAGTGTTAGCTCTTGTGGCTTTGAAAGTAACACAAGTGTTTCACAAAGTTCCTGAGAGAGAAATAAAGTTAATACAGGATAACGGGGAGTAATAGAGCTCAGCTGCCTGACCCGTATGAACTGGCTGACACTGAAGGCAGATATGGCCTGTTTTGACCTAACCCTCCCATTCACTGGGGAGATTCAGCTCAACAGAATTCATTTTATGATATCCTGCTTCTGGAGAAGACAGGCCTCAAAAATAATCTATTCCTTCCCTGCAATGTGGGAATTAAAAATTAGCACAAAAAACCCCCCAAAAGACATTCATAACCACCATAGTGACACACCTTCTTTCAGTTATGAGTTTTTATCATATAATTTATTATGTTATGCACAACGCCCTGCACATTCACCAATTTTAATGCCTTGCCTCTTAGACTGGAATGGAAACGGGTGTATAGTGAATAATAAAGTAGGTTAAATGAGGATTGTGCAGTTGTGTCATGTAGGAAACATCAACTAGAATTATAATAGAAATAAATATTCAGTTGGATCTGTATCCACAGATACTCAGTGTAAGAGGACTCAGTTCTTTAACATGTGGCTTGTTTTTTTAAGCCATGCAGCATCTATAACTATGATCCTTCATGTATAATCCTAATGCAACCTTTCCTGTTAACCCTCCTGTTGTCAAGGAAGGAAGGAAGGAAGGAAGGAAGGAAGGACAGGAGGAAGGAAGGAAGGAAGGACGGAAGGACGGACAGGCAGAAGGAAGGAATGAGGAAGGAAGGACAGGAGGAAGGAAAGGAGTAAGGAGGGAGGGAGGAAAGAAGGAATGAGGAAGGAAGGAAGGAGGGAGGAAAAGAGGAAAGAAGGAAGTAGAGGAAGGAAGGAAGGGAGGGAGGAAAGAAGGAAGGAAGGGAGGGAGGAAAGAAGGAAGGAAGGGAGGGAGGAAAGAAGGAAGGAAGGGAGGGAGGAAAGAAGAATGGAAGGGAGGGAGGAAAGAAGGAAGGAAGGAGGGGAGGAAAAGACGAAGGAAGGAAGTCGAGGAGGAAGGGAGGAAGGAAGGAAGTGAGGAAAGAAGTATGGAAGGAAGAGGGAGCAAAGAAAGAGGGAAGGAGGGAAAGAATGAAGGAAAAATTAAAGAAAGAGGGAGGAAGAGAGGGTTAAAGTATATATTACACAATTTAAAAATCAAGAAATGTGAAATGCTTTCCCACAACCTGTTTTAAAGAAGAAAATAAGTTCTAAAGTAGTCGAACTTCATGAGAACACATCCATTATACTTCCCATAATTTAATTGTGAATGACATCAACTGCGGTCTGTAAAATACTTATGATTTGAAATTAGATTTCATACACAGCTACTGCATGTGGTAGCACTGAATCAAATCATGGGAGAGAGGTGGAGAGAGCTCAAGCTGAATGACTGACAGCTGAGTTCAAATCGATTCTTGTAGAAACCTTTTCATGCAGTGAAGGTTGATTTGACAGCTCAGTTGAGCTATGGAGGGCAGGCACTTGCTCTAATAAAGCCAAGGTCACAATCATAGACCTCAGTTAATACATACATAATAAGATAGTTTTGTTTTGTTTTTAATTTAATCCTCCTGTTGTCCTCGAGTTAAGGAAGGAAGGGAAGAAGGAAGTAAGGAAAGGAAGGACAAAGGAAGGAAGGGAGGAAAGGAGGAAGAAGGAAGGAAGGAAAGGAGGAGGAAGGAAAGGACGAGGAAGGAACGAATGAACAAAGGAGAGAAGAAAGGAGGAAGGAAGGAAGGAAAGGAGGGAGGAAGAAGGGAAGGAATGAGGGAAGGAAGGAAGGAACAAAGGAAAGAAAGAGAGAAGAAAGGAGGAAATTAGGAAAGAAGGAAGGGAAGGAAGGAAGTACAGAAGGAAGGAAGAAAGGGAGGAAAGACGGAAGGAAGGAAGGAAGGAGGGAAGGAGAGAAGAAAGGATGATGGAGGAAATTAGGAAAGGAGGGAGGAATGAGGGAGGGAGGGAAGGAGGAAGGAAGTACAGAAGAAAGGCAGGAAAGACGGAGGGAAGGAAGGGAGGAAAGAAGGAACAGTCAAAACAGACAGGGTCAATTTGACCCGGGAGGACAAAATCTGAAGTCTTTCTATGCATCATAACTGTAATTGCAGCTTTAAGGATCAACTGAAGTGATCATGAATCTGTTTGTAAAGAATCTGCTGTGTTTGCTGAGTTTAAAAGAATAAAGGTGTTCATTCGTTTTCGCAGGTGTGTTAACCTTGTTAAAAGCAGATATCTCTGGGCTTCAAGGAGGAGAAGTTAAACTGCAGGTATTTTACTGCTGTATTTTGACTGTTTGGGTTCAGAAAAATGGGTTATGTGGCTGCAATATTATTATTAAGTTACCATGTTTGTTTTCTGAATTTCTGTCAGCAATCATTAGTCTTCATTTATTCTCCTCTCCTGGTCCTCTGGAGCAAAAAGCCCCCCACAGTGTGTGACTCATAGAGCAGACAAAGGCCATTGCTGGACTAAATTTCCACTCTTACTGCCACATCATTTCTTTTGAAACATGGCTGTGTTGACTCGGATGCTCAACACAGTAGGTGAATTTCTGGGCAATGCACCAGGACTCTGTGGAGAGTGTCACCACATTTAAAAGCAGTCAAATCAGTATTGTTTGCTTTTATAATAAAAGCCTCTAATTCTTATTAGAATTTGCGGTCATGAAGTAGCTCAATCAGTGTTGGCATTTTTCCTTTTTTGTGTGTATTTTCATGTATTTTACTTGTCATAGAAAAAGCACACATGTAAATAATAATTAGTATTTTAGTACTTTAGTGTTTTTGATCACTAGTAATGATATGGAGCAATGTTTTTACAAGAATGTTCCTTTTTTGTTTATACCACTTGCTTCACATAACTTATTTTATTTTAACAAGACAATTCTGAAAATAGAAGTAAGTAACATTTTGCTCAACCGAAACCAAAAAGGGGCTCTGGGGTGCAACACAAGTTTAAAAATGGGGGAGGGTGAGGGCCAGCTGTGGCTCATGAGGTGCATGTATTCATCCACTTATCAGGAGGTTGATAAGAAAATTGGTGGCTCAATCCCTGGCTCCTCCAGTCTGCATGTGTACTTGGGTAAGATACACTGCAAAACACCTTGGGTAAAAAAGTATATAGAGCTACCATAGAGTGTAAAATAAATAATGGATGTAGCCACAGTGGACTCCTGTTTTGAAGTTTGGAGTTTGCAATGTTGTTGCCATGGTAGCACCCACCTGTCACTCAAAGCAGCCACACCCTTAATTATACATGTGGGTGAGTGAGGTTGTATAAAAGTTCACCTCCCATACAGTTTTCATGAATGGAGAAATTACCTAAGAGACCAAAAACCATTTTTTTTATACCAGGCTGTAAACATATTTATTTCTGCTGTTAAGTTGGGCATTTTTACATGGGTTGCTGTGGAGATTCACTTTACGAGTCAGCCTCAAGTGGCCATTTGAGGAACTGCAGTTTTTGGCACTTCCCTGTTGGCTTCACTTTTCGGCCTTGGATGTTGCCATTTGGTTGGCACCTTCTATGGAAACCTCTGCCATCAGTATATGAACATGCGTGTGAATGGGTGAATGT
Organism: Scomber japonicus; assembly: GCF_027409825.1. Classification (NCBI taxonomy): domain Eukaryota; kingdom Metazoa; phylum Chordata; class Actinopteri; order Scombriformes; family Scombridae; genus Scomber; species Scomber japonicus. Next base: position 28,947,910 of record NC_070584.1, on the reverse strand, counting down.
TGGCATGTGTTGCAAAGCCCTTTGAGTGGTTGGTAGACTAGAAAAGCACTATAGAAATGCAGTCCACTTACCATTTAAAAAAGCCCCAACTACAAAACTGAAGCACTGGCACAGCCGAAATGTCAGTGCATTTTCTTTACCTTATGCTCAAGTTTGATGAAGAAAACTAAATAAAAATAAAGTGATATGGTTATGCACCTCTATAAAATCCCATTGTAACCTATTTTGTGCAAGAAAATGGATCAAAGGCTGACAATATTATCCTCTGAATGCTGTATGCATCTTCTTCATTGCAGCAAAACAGAATGTAATGTACATTTTTTCAGGCTTAGTGATATTTTAATGTTTAGAAACACAACTCCAAATTATAGTGTGTGTCTGCTCAGTGTGTAAATAGGCAACTGTTTACTCTGTCATTGTGCAAGTGGCTAAAAATTGGTGATTGTGCTTTAAAGTAAATCCATATTGAATGTTAGTAGGAAACTGGCAACAAACAGCAGTTTCCTAAATAAAGCTCAGATACTTTGTACATCCAAACACCAAACCCTCACCAAGGGTTTCATTTCATTTACTAAATGACGATAAGCACATACATACTCAAAAATGAGTAAAAATCAATCCGAGGGACAGAACAATCAAATTTCTAAATAAGAAAGAAAATAAATAAAGAAAACACTGCGAGGGGCCCCTTAAACTGAGAACAGGGTTGAAATTACATTGAGATTAGTGGTTGTAAAAAAAGAGTAGTTAATTCATTTTCAGCTGATCTGCAGTTCATATTCACTTAAGCAGGTTGTCAAACTCAATCTACATCAAACCGCAACACTGTCTTTGGCTACTTGCCTATTTTGGCTGAAGGGCAATTTAGACTTGACATGGCCAGTGAGATGCACCTTCTACCTGTGTAATTCCTTAAGAAAAAAAATGGTCTAAATTAGCCATGTTTGCAAATCAAGGGCTGTCAAGGTGATTAATTACCACCTCTTTGCCCAGATAATATCATGTGACATCTGCCCTCTCCCTTCCTCTAAAGTAGTGGCAGAGATCTCTTGTCCTCTTTGATTAATTAAAAGGGACCCATGGGTTAACATTTGCAAGCAAACCTTTACAGCCAGGCTGTTAATTCATAAACCCACCATTGAAACGTATGTCCAGGTCCAGGGAGAATGCACAGGACGACAGGAAAAAGATGCAGAGGTGAGGTGTTATGTCAGATCTGACAAGTCGACTCCAGGAGCTGCATTAACGACAGACAGGACACAACAGTTAATATTATAATTTTGACCCTTTCAACTCCGAGGTTTGCTTAAAAGGAAAAGAAAGGCAAGGTAATGACTTCCTCTTTTTAAGATTGAAAGTAAAAGATAAGAGGAAACAATCTCTAAGGAATATAGTTCATCCATTTCAATTGCAATAACATCAATTCATTCTTCTGGATCTTTGTGTTGAATTTTCTCAGAGCCCCCTTCTTCTATTTTTAAGATAAGTGGAGAGTACATTTACTGAAATACTGTGCCTAAGAAAACTACAGCTACTGATAACTTTTTTTTTTACTTTATGCTTTACCTAAAAACATTCCTCCCTACATTAATGTGTTCTACAGTTATCAGTTTCTATCTCATTAATATTTATATTTTCTTAATACTTGTAACACTGTAACACTTCCTGTAGATAACTACTGTATTAGTCAGTATTAGTGAGTATAAAGGATATTACAAGATTTTGACCACTCCCAATAGCCTGACAGAGGAGAGTGTATATGTGACAAACTGCACAATTTTGGGAGTTACATCCTACTTTAAAGGTATTATTCCACTTTTACAAGAGAAAGGCTTTGATGATAATAAATCTCTTTTTATTGGACTAATAGTATGTCGAGGAAACTTTAACAACAGGACCAGTGTGAAAGATGTTGGAAAAAGGGAGTTTGGGGTTGGCAGTGAGGGTCTTATATTTAGGACAATACGGTATGTTTGAATTATTTTTATTTTACAATTTAGTGTATTGGCTTCTTATATGAAACAAGAACGGATAGGTGATGTACTAGAATTAAGATACATGAAACCAGCGGCTGAGTGAGGCCTTGAAATCCACCGGGTGTTATGTCCCAACTGGTTTCCAATTTAACTGGTTTCCTTACCGACCAGCTCCAGCTGTGTTGCACTTCCGTCAGCAGATTCGTCACAAATTCACAAATATACATAACAGCATATTACTGGAGAGTTTTAAGTAGCAGTTAAAAAGTGCTCACTTTCACAAAAATATTCGCTGCAGTAGATGTTGAACTGCGTCTTGACAATCACCAGAAATCTCTTGTCTACTTTCGTGAATTGGACTTGACCCAATTTTGCAAACTGTTCATTCATTGGATGAGCCCCTTTCTCCTTTTCCCAGCAGGCTGTGCTCTATTCCAAATTTTAAAAACAAACAAAGAAAATAATATATTGCAGTCCATGGAAGTTGTAGAATACTGAAATAGGAGTTGATTTAAGTTGCAAAATTGGAAGTGATAAGAAAGAACTGAACCACAAGAGTGAGCATGACTGAGAAATGCACAGCAAGAAAGCATTATAAATACATCATTGATAACATCAAAGTGATATAAAAGTCATAGTGTTCTCAGCATCTTGGCATTGGTGTTACCCATGTACATTACATGACTGCATATTGACCGGCTTATGACAGAGTGAAGGCTGCACACTTGCTTGCGATGGTCGGTGTGCATTTTATTCCCTCCCGATGGCCACTCCGCCTTTGCATGAAACTTGATAAACGTTATTCTACTCACATCATTCTTTGCATTCATTGCAGTTAAATGTGCAGAGAGACAGGAAACATTGGTAGAGAGAAGGATATGATATTAAACAAAGACCCACAAGTGCAGATCTGCAGACATTATAATCAAGTCATATGCGTGTTTAACGGACCACGCCACGACAGAGTACAGATGCCTTGAGTAATTCCCAGCATACACGTAGTTACACAGAGATATTGCGACTCTTGCTTACTGATATGAATCCGTCTCCCACCTCTGCTTGTAGATGGTAGTTATAAAGCCATTTAATGCATGCATGTTCAGTGAATTCTTGGTGAGGTAAAGCATACAGTACGTACACTGCTCCAGCTGCAGGCAGTACAATCTGTTATTATCCAGTAGATGTTGAACAAGCCCCCAGCTCATGTGAACTTTAATGATTTATTGGTAAAGCCCCAGATTAACCAAAACGCAGCATCATTCAACACCCCCACTTTGGTCCCTGATATTAAAAACACAATTACCATATTTCATCTCGTATGACAAGCCTTTGAAAAGCGCTGATAAACCATGACTGCATTATTATTTTCTCTCTGACAACAAGTCTAATATATTCTAGAGCCGTGAATTTCATTTGATATGTCATGACATACAGCACTGCATTCTGTAGAAAAAGAGCTGCACAACTCAAGCATGATTTAGTGTAATTCAATCACATATCCCATTGTTTGCATTTAATCCGCCATCGTCACAAAACACACTACATGTTCCTAATTTATGGTGTGATCCCCTCTTAAATGTACAAGCCAAATCCCAGTGTTTTTCTTTTTATAATGAACATTTTTTTATTGGCAAAGTTTGTTTGCCACACCGTGGACTGAGCAATTGGAAAAAAAAAAAAAAAAAAAAAAAGCCCACTAATTTGTGTGATGTGAAATATTCCGTATGAGCAGTGGGGGATTTTCAAATAATATTGTTCTTTGCTCACAGGATTAAAGCATAGTCGCAGCTTTGAATATAAACCATTTGCACATCTTAAAATGTAATTAGTCATTAAGATATTTTTTCCTGTGTTGCTGTCTCAGCCTTTTGTATGAGGAGGCAGTCTGTTATATCCTGATAGCAGCTTCATTATGAAAAAGAATGCCGTTCTCATATATTAAACACTTTGATGTCTCACATCACCACAACTGAAGTAGTTTTGCTGGAGGAACATTTTCCTTTATTAACATGAAAACATATGGTGTTCCAATTAAATATGTTCATTGGTGTTTTAGTACAAAGCTCGTGATTTCACCACTAATTTCAAGAGGTATGTGTAATAATAATAATGCACTACTCTTACACAATATTCTATTTTGATTTTAGAGTCTCAACTATTAGGTTCCTGGTCCTCATACCTTAGTTTTCCATCCATGCTTTGTGTTTGTTTTTGTTGCTGTTTCACACCTACTGGCATTTTGATGAACAGAGAAAGAAAAAGCAGCACAACTGAGCTATGAAGGCTGAAATATTTATTTCTTAGGGCTTCCTTCAAAAAACAATTGTGCAAAAATACCGTATAAAAAACAACAATGCTGTGTTTGAAAATGTTGAAAAGATACAATCTTATGAGCTAGCACTCCCTTCTTATTATAGTTTAGAGGTTTTATTATTCTTTAGAAATGTGATCATTTCATTAATTTAATTAGAAATGACATTTACTGGGAATAGCTTCTTCCAGATGACACTACAGTTAAGTGTGGTGTAATAGAGGAGCCACCTCCCACTCCCACGGTTTACCCTTAAGATTTATCTTTTAGTGCCTTTACTGGCATCTCATTATCAACATTTGTGATGTGTGAACTTCTGTCAGATTTTCTCCTAATCAAAAAACGTGTCATTAAAGATATGCATCCTAATTAGTAGAAGGCTCATAGGAGCATAAAGACTACATGAAACCTACTCGTAGACAAGTATCTCAGTTGTTTTATTGAAATTTTGGCATTTCTACCTTTTCACTTTCAAATATACATTCTACGTCTCATACTTTCACTTTATTTTATCTTCTTTTTTTATTACCTAGAGGTTTTCATTTTTCATCTTATGATACATTAATGTTTTTTACATGATTTTGGGTTCTTTCATGTGTTTTTCATGGGAAGCTCTAGTGCATGTCAGAACTTTAGGCTGCAGGTCTATGAAATATGCTATACAAATAAATTCACTGTTTTGATGCACTTTACCAATTAAAAGTATCTAAATGAGCTTGTGACTACATCTTGTTACGCAATTTTTTAATTTCCTGAAAAGTAATGGTTTTGGACATACAAGATTTGTGCCAGACTGCAACAGAGATCTCTGGCTGGAGTCGAAGCAGTAACCATTCAGCTAGCACAGCACAATAGCTCAATTGTAACTCTACCACCTTATACGGCATAAAAGATGAGACAAGAGACCGAACCCATACTGGAAACGGACTCAGCTGTCAGTTAACACCGGACCACTATCAGGTGACCAGGACTCAACGGACAGCCAGAGAAGGTTCAAAGATGACATTTAGATCAGACCATCTTTAAACAGAGACAGGGGTTACAATCTCCTTCCCATATACCACCGTTATCATGTGACAGCCATATGATGACCCCTGAGCCAGCTGATTTTCTTTTAACCGATCCTTTTGCTCTGAAACATCTACTAAATTGACACTGAATTGAGAATAATTTGTCACGCGTACTTTATAAGACCAAGAATGAAAGTCTTAATGCCAGTGTATTCAGGAGAAGCCATCCTTCATAAAAGTGCTGGTACCTAGAGCAAATCCCGCTGGACTGCATGAGCAGCGGAAAAAGAAGGCAGAGCAGCGAGAGATTCTTCCATCACCAATCTCCCAATTCTATTTTCAGGTGCAGTAGATTCACACATTTGGGATTTTGTAGCTGAGTCAGTGATTATCCTATTTGTGCTGTGAACAATCACATGCAATCAAGTTGACTGACGCGGGATGACATAAACTAGTTTTGACCAATTTTCACTTAACCCTCCTGTTGTCCTCGAGGGAAGGAAGGACGGAAAGAAGAAGGAAGGAAAGGAGGGAGGAAGGAAGTTAGGAAGGAAGGAATGATGGAAGTAAGGAAGGAAGGGAGGAAGAAGGTAGGAAAGGAGGGAGGGAGAAAGAAGGAAAGGAAGGAAGGAAAGAAGGAAGGAAGGAAGGAAGGAAGGAACAGTCAAAACAGATAGGGTCAATTTTGACCCGGGAGGACAGTTAAAAACTCTTTGTTTAATTAGCTTAAACTGTTTTATCACTCGATTTGTTTTCCCAACAGCAACACATGTGCTTCCTGCTGCATGAGAGCACCATTAAAACTTACTGGTCCTTCCGCCAGCTCAAAATACTCTTCCGATAATAAACACTAAAAATAAAAATTGTGAGAAAATACAAAATAACTGTTTACACTGCAGATACGCAGCATGACTGACATCTCACATGACAGATGATAACCCTTATTAGATGGAAGAAATGTTACAATTCTAACCTCACAGCAACAGATGAGTCATTTCTGATTCCACAATAACTACTTCCTGTCAACATGGCATTGTCCTTTCACTCTGGACACTACAGTTTGTTACTATCCTCTGGCATTAAAGAAGAAAATTGCAGTGATGTCTCTATTCAGTCTCATGCCTTACAAAATCATATTCAGAAATCATTTGGAGGATAATTTCAACTTGAGGACCTCTTCACCACCACATGACACTTCTTCAGTCTGATTGTAACAATCAAGCAGCTCTGGCAACCTGAACTCTAGAGAGACTCTTATGACAGGCTGCCTTGTTATGTGACGATGATGATGATCTGACCAGAAGCCAAAGACACGTTATGTTAAGTATGTGACATACTGCACTGCTATTATTGCACATATAACATTTTGTGAAGTTTTGAATTATCACATTCCATCTGTGAGAGGTGCAGCTTCAGATAATGAGCATGGGAGATTTGACATACCATCTGGCAAAAGTGTTCCTCAGAAAAACATCACCATGCAGGCATAATATTTAGAAATCATGAATAATTGAATTTTGATTACTAAATACAAACGGATAAAGCATGTTGTGGAAGTAAAAGTGGAGGCACAAATAAGATGAAGTTCCTTCTTTAGTAGGAATACACTGACTAGTTTTACATCTTATCAAATGAAGCTGCAGGGGTGCAAAGTTTAACCCTCCTGTTGTCCTCGAGTCAAGGAAGGGAGGAAGATGGAAGTAAGGAAGAGAGGAAAGAAAGGAGGAAGGAAGGAAGGAAGAAGGGAAGGAAAGAATGACAGAAGGAAGGGAGGAAGGAAAGGAAAGAAGGAAGGAAGGAGGGAAGGAAAGAACTCACAGAAGCAAGGACGGAAGGAAAGGAAGAAAGAAGGGAAGGAAGGAAGAAAGAAGGGAAGGATAGAAGGAAGGAAGGAAGAAAAGAAGGAGGGAAGGATTGAAGGAAGGAAGGGAAAGGAAAGAAGGAAGGAAGCAAGGAGGGAAGGAAAGAAGGATAGAAGTAAGGACGGAAGGAAGGGAAGGAAGGAAGGAAGGGAGGACAGAAGCAAGGAAGGAAGGAAAGGAAAGACGGAAAGGAAGGAAAGAAGGAAAGAAGGACAGAAGCAAGGAAGGAAGGAAGGAACAGTCAAAACAGACGGGGTCAATTTGACCCGGGAGGACGAAAAAAAGGTTAAAAGAATCTAAAATCATAGACACCATATAAAATAGAGCTATAAGATGTTTTCAGGGCTTCATAGATTTTGCTGTTATTCCAGTAATTCAGAGAGACGTGCTGGGTGCCAGTGTCTGTACAACCAAAATGTGCAATGATCCGACTGTGGAACCGTCTAATCATAATGACAGAGGACAGAATAATAGGAAAGTGGAGCAAATCTTACAGTTCTCCATGGGCAAAAGAGCTTTACTCACATTTCAAGAAGGTAGACATTTTGCATATCTACAGGAATAATCTGTGCTGGAACGTTAACGCCATTAAAAATAAGCTTTTTTTAGGAAATTTGAAGAAAAACTGTACCTGGTTGCAGAGTTGAGACCTAGTATTCTTCCTCTAGGCACTGAGGTTGCTCGATTCAAAAAAGAATGTGGAGGAAAACAGACTGTGTGAGTCGTGTGATTTGGGTGAAGTGGAAAGTGAGTCTCATTTTCTTTTTGCACTGTACTAATTATGATGACTTAAGAGAGTTACTGTTCCATGAAATCACTCCACAAAACCCTGAAATATCCTGGTGTTCAGATGAGCAAAAACTGGAATGGCTGTTTAATTATGATGTGTTTAAATCTGCTAACATAATCTCAAAAGCCTGAAAAAGAAGGCAAGATGGACTATGTTATTATATTTTTATTAGTATTTATTTAGATTTTTCAGTAAGCCTCTGTCAATCAATCAATCTGAAGTTCTGTCCTAATCAATGATGAGTCTGAAGATAGATAGATAGATAGATAGATAGATAGATAGATGGATACTGTAGATAGAGCATCAGGGTATTTATTATTAGACTGGGTAGATGGATAGATGGATGGATGGATGGATGGATGGATGGCCTTTATTGTCCTAAGGGGAAATTTGTTTTCACAATCTGTCAGAGACCCACCAGACACAAACAATATACATACACACACCTGCTGTTGACCATGTGGACTGGATATACAATTATATCCAGTAACAATATTTCTTTCATTCATTCATTAACACAGAATATGATTTTAAAAAGTAACTGTGACAGTGGCCACATCGCTAAAAATAAGAAGAATTAACACTATAAAAGACTTGTCTTTGCCATATAGCAGTCACAGTGGAGCTAAATGTCAGTGTTAATAATTGATTGTGTACCCCCTCCACAGTGCTAATCACTATAATGATCTGTGGAGGCATGCTATGTCATGTAACTGATGACTGATCTGATTTCCTCGAGAAAATCACAAACTCTAATCTATTATTAATCAACTAATTTTATTTATTCTCGGTATTTGTGCCTCTGATTGTAAAGATTCATTTTAACAAAATTGGATTGTTTTTTTTATTAACCGCTCATATTCTGCCAGGTTGGCAGTGATAGTGACATTCACACCATCATGAATATATAAACTGAGCCTATATCATTTTCAACAGTTTTTTTCACTCTCATTTGACAAACCATCTTAAAATGACACCGATAAAAAACTACTATAATCTAATTATTTACATTGCAAGCCATTTTCAGCTCACTCTGCTTCCTTGTTTCCTGCCATTAAAACAACAAAGCAGAGAACTGTGTGTTACGATCTCAAAAGGATCTTGCTCCGCTCTCAAGACAGAGTTTAATGAGACTGACCTTTGGAGAACTGAACTCATCCTCAGCATATAAATAGCGATGGACTCTGACCTAAAGAATCAGAATGCCATCAAAGGTTGTCAGTGCTTTTCCTCCGCATCTATGACTCACCCATCTTCAGGAGGGGCCTGTATTCATGTTGACGCAATGACAACATATGCGATGAGGCTCAGTACATATAGATGGTATAACGTCGGATTCCCTGGAGGTTTTGCGGTAGCTTTTAGTGCTTGCCGCAGCAGCAGATCAATGCAATATAACACTCAGGCATAGTACAGCACTCTAGATGAGATGCTGTCAGGAGTTGTTTTTTTTCTGTCTTCTGTTTGAGATTACAGAACTCACTAAAAAGGAATATTGCAGTCTTTGAAAGTGAGTCAACATTAATGTATTCAGAGCGTAATTAGGTAGCATAAGTGGGTCTCTGCTCTTCTTATGTGTGAAGTACAAGACCATGAGCGTGTGTGGAGTACATAAATATATAAAAAAGGGGGTGAGTTGTTTCTGGACAAAGACCCCCCCCCCCCTTCTTTCCCCCCCAGGACCAATTTCAGGATGTCAAAAGAACACGACATACGCTCATGCATGCAAACTCCCCCCAAGTCATTTCATGATACTGTTTATGTATGATCTTTTGTTCAAAATCCATAATATTTTCATTTGAAAGGATAAAGCTGGCAATTTTCTATATTTCTTAGTGTTGAGAAATTACCTGTACAGAGCCAAACCAATAATGAATGGTAAATGGACTGTACTTCTATAGCACTTTTGTAGTCGTTATGACAACTCAAAGAGCTTTTACATTACATGTCTCATTCATCCATTCATACACATTCATGAATACACTCGTGGCAGGGGCTACCACGCAAGGTGCCAACCTGCTCATCAGGAGAAAACTGACCATTCATACACATTCATTATATTCATCCATGTCTTTTCAACTTGTATGAAATTAGCATGAGAAAAGAAATGCTCTGTGCTCTATTTGTGTACCATGCCTGGACCACATGATGATATATGCAACAAAAATTTCACTTTTGGCTAGAGGCAATGAAGAATTCAAGTTTTGAACCCAAATTACATCAGTGTTTATAACCAAGGCTATTGTTTTGGTCCAAAGTTGCCTTCAGTCTCTCTTCTTTATCTCGTCTTTACTCTTACCTTTTTATTTTCCTCTCTCCTCATTTCTCTTCTTTTATCTTTCGTCATTTGTCTTTTTCCTTTTCTGTCTTATAATTTAATTTCTCCTCTTTTTCTCTCTCACTTTGTTTAGATTGTGTTTCCATCCTCCTGTTTTTATAACACAGAGAATTCTTCAAAAAAAAAAATTACAAAAATGATGTCGTTCATGAATCATCACATCATTAAACAACATATTTCCATCATGTTTTGTGAAGTTAAAAG